>NC_052173.1:5726150-5756011 GCF_902713615.1 Scyliorhinus canicula | reverse complement strand
ACAGTCAGAGACTTTTTCCCCGGGTGGAACACACCATTACAAGGGGACATAAATTTAAGATAAATGGTGGAAGATATAGAGGGGATGTCAGAGGTAGGTTCTTTACCCAGAGAGTAGTGGGGGCATGGAATGCACTGCCTGTGGTAGTAGTTGAGTCGGAAAAGTTAGGGACCTTCAAGCGGCTATTGGATAGGTACTTGGATTAGGGTAGAATAATGGAGTGTAGGTTAACTTCTTAAGGGCAGCACGGTAGCATTGTGGATAGCCCAATTGCTTCACAGCTCCAGGGTCCCAAGTTCGATTTCGACTTGGGTCACTGTCTGTGTGGAGTCTGCACATCCTCCCCGTGACTGCGTGGGTTTCCTCCGGGTACTCCGGTTTCCTCCCACAGTCCAAAGATGCGCAGGTTGGGTGGATTGGCCATGAAAAATTGTCCAAAATTCTATGATTAACCGAGGACAAAAGTTCGGCGCAACATCGTGGGCCGAAGGGCCTGTTCTGTGCTGTATTTCTCTATCTATCTATCTCCACACGGACAGTGACCCGGGATTGAACCCGGGTCCTCAGTGCCGTAGTCCCAGTGCTAACCACTGTGCTACCCATGTCATAAGGTTGCATGACACAGAGGTGGCACCTCGATTCTTGAGTGGTCGTAGTGCGCACAGGCATGACTGCATCTTGCCAATGATCCCTGCCAGTACTGTCTGCAACAGGACCATGCCCAGCATCACACATCAATCGAGACCAAAGATGTGCAGGTTAGGTGGATTGGCCAGGATAAATTGCCGTTAGTGTCCAAAATTGCCCTTAGTGTTGGGTGGGGTTATTCGGTTATGGGGATAGGGTGGCGGTGTTGACCTTGGGTCGGGTGCTCTTTCCAAGAGCCGGTGCAGACTTGATGGGCCGAATGGCCTCCTTCTTCACTGTAAATTCTATGATAATCTATGATATAAGTGCTGGCCAACCCCAGGCAGTGAGTAGGCCGTATGAGTGACCCTCCTTCATCTCAATGAGCCACAAGATTGAAATCAGGATTGTTCACTGACCGTGACCCCATGAATAAGATTAAATACATTTAATACACGGCAAATATTTCATAACGAGTTATAGAAAATGCTTCATCATTTATATATTAATAGAACTCTCATCAACTTCAAGTGGTGAAAACAATAGAAATATTTCCACTTTGGACACAGAGATTACATAGACTACATAGAACATACAGTGCAGAAGGAGGCCATTCGGCCCATCGAGTCTGCACCGACCCACTTAAACCCTCACTTCCATCCTATCCCCATAACCCAATAACCCCTTCTAAACGTTTTGGACACTAAGGGCAATTTAGCATGGCCAAACCACCTAACCCGCACACCTTTGGACTGTGGGAGGAAACCGGAGCACCCGGAGGAAACCCACGCAGACATGGGGCGAAAATGCAGACTCCACACAGTGACCCAGCAGGGAATTGAACCTGGGACCCTGGCGCTGTGAAGCCACAATGCTATCCACTGTGCTACCGTGCTGCCCAGAGGGAGTGCACGGCTCTCACACTCAATGTTGTGAGCAATCAGCACACACCTCACTTCACTTGTCCTCGCTTTACGTGAGAATCACTTGAGTCACACCGGCAGGAAACAAACTACCCGGATGTAAATCAGCGGAATGTGGCGACCCTGCGCGGGGGGGGGGGGGGGGGGGGGGGGGGGGGGTAACGGTCAATAAAATGTCTCGTGGGCCCCACTCAGAACCCAGATGGGCCACATGTGGCCCACCATAGGTCTGTACCAATGCGAATTTGATACGGTAATGAATATTCTACTGAATTCGAACACCTTATGCAGACGGAGCAGGTGAAACCCTCACCAGTGCAGACACGATGGGCCGAGTGGCCTCTTTCTGTGCCGCACACTTTAGATGATTCTATGTCCTTTAGGGAAGGAAATCTGCCGTCCTTGCCTCATCTGCTCGACACGCAACTCCAGACCCACAGAAATGCGGTTGGCTCTCAACTCATCACTGCTTGGTCAAGGGCAATTAGGGTTGGGCATCAAATGTTGCCCTTGCTGGTGACACTGGCAGAACATTTTTTTGTAAAATTCCGGTTTTGCGTTTCCACTGTGCAAGGAACTGGCAAAAATCAAACTGGGGTTTGAAAGAGGAGAGAGCAAATTGGCCAGACCTATCGCCCAAAGTTAACGAACGTATCAACCCTGATACTTACAGGCTGGAGTTGGAGACCAGACAGCTCTTTCACTTCAGATGTCATACCTGAAACATAACGCCGAGGTTAGAGTAATGAACCTATATCACCGCAATCTCGCTGTGGGCGACACAGCACACGACGGACTCGATACCTCGATTAAGGATCCCACCTGCCTTTTAACCACCGCCTTTGCTCGGGTCTCTGTCGCTCTTTCCTGCACCTGGAGTTCATATTGCCTCACCCGTCAAAATGGAACACGCCACACTCCTCTGCGCTCAATTTGACCTGCCAGCCGTCTGCCCGTTTCACCAATCAAACAGATGGCCCTCGTGGGGTGGGTGGGAGGCAAGTCAATGGCAAGGGGAAAATGGATCAATGGAAGGAATAAAACAAAATACAAATGGGATGAAGGCGGAGGAGAGAGTTGGCAGTCGGAAGGTGTTGAACTCGATAAGACCGGAAGGCTGTAGCGTGCCTAATCGGACGAGGAGGTGCTGCACCTCTAGTTTGCGCTGGGCTTCACTGGAACATTGCAGCAGGCCGCCGGCTGGCATGTGGGCAGGCTTTCACACTGCAGCATCACTGGAGAAGCGGCGAATCAGAGGCTTTGCCAGCTGCGCCGACAAGCAGGCGTCCACTTTTCCGGCCCAGAATTACCAGGCTTGCTCTCACGCAGTGCTCGGGTGGCAGCACGAGCGGCAGGGTCAGCAGTAGCGGGGAAAGGGCACGCAAGTTCAACTTCCTCATCCTGGATGCTGCTAACTCTGCCAAGAGTCCATCCCGACACTCCTTGTGCTGTTCTTGAACTTGTGCCATTTGAATATGCGAGAATGGATGGTATTTTAAAAAAATACTTTTGGAGCATATTGTGTGTGTGTGTGTGTGTGTGTGTGTGTGTGTATAAATGATTTAACTAAGCGAGGGAGACGTTAATGGAGTCAGCTTGCCTCACAAATTGAGAGTTGAAAAGAAATAGAGGTGCTAAATGCACCAAATGAAACTACAGTAATTCAGTACAATTTCAACGGGTGTAAGGAACTTTTACAACTTGTAAAGCTTTCTTTTTGTCAATAAATTTACCCAATTACTTTTTTCCAATTAACGGGCAATTTAGCGTGGCCAATCCACCTACCCTGCACATCTTTGGGTTGTGGGGGTGAGACCCACGCATTCACGGGGAGAATGGGCAAACTCCACACGGACAGTGACCCAGAGCCGGGATCGAACCTGGGACCTCGGCGCCGTGAGGCAGCAGGGCTAACCCACTGCACCACCATGCTGCCCTTGTAAAGCTTTCTTCAGCAAAGAAGGGAAGGTTGTCACATTTAATGTGACCCAAAAGCCATAGAAAACATGATTTTTAAAAAATATTTTGCAAACGTTGAGTTCAAAGTACTGACGAAAATGGAATTGAAGATGAAAGGAAATAAAGGTATTTTAGAGTTACTGTGGTGAACTGAGGGGTTGGCTGTGTGAGGAAGACTTCTTGGAAACAGCTCTGGGCTCGGAGAAGGTAGTTTGAATCATCCATCCAGTCAAGCCAGAACAAGGCTGGGTTGCAAGAAACAGCCTTTTTATTGGATTTCCACAGCAGAGTGGAAGCAAGTTTGAGAGGCCACGTGGTAAATAAAGCAAGAGAAGATTAGCCGTGGGCAACATTTGCTGTATTGTGATATTTAAACACCTGCAAGGGAAGGTTGCTTTGAGGGTATTTGCTTGAGGGTCTGGCTAAGTAGGGAGTCTTTTGGGTGGGAAAGCTTTGTACGACTATTTTTCACTGTGTAACTTTAATCTTGTGTGCTCTAGTTTCTTCTCTTCTTGCGCATACACGACAAAAGGCATGGACAAGGGCTTCAGCAGAAGAAGAGCTCAGACGGGTGTGTTACAGAGGCTGGACATAGGCAATCTTGGCAGTGGAGTGCGCCTGCAGTTGGAAGCTCATCTCGGGGTCAAACCAGACAAGAAAGTTGAGAATTAAGAGTTTGATTCAGTCTCACAACAGTGTTAGACAATACAGTAATCACCCCCCCCCATCCACCCCCGAAACCCCCCCCCCCCCCGTCATCCCCAACGCCTGCCCACGTTAGCCAACTCTCCTCTCCCCCTTACCAACTCTCCAGGGACGAACAAATGGAATGGATCCAAGACGTCCACTCGAGGAGAGCTGCTCCGGAAAGGACTTGGGAGCTCTTACCCCAGCTGTAATGTTGTGGTTGTTCTCATACGCTGAAACACAACTAGAGAGGGGGCAACAATGAAATTCCTGCTGCTCCAGAGGCTACGGCTTTTAGCTTCAACACAACATTCAAATTCCAGTCGAAACAAACATGGTGAATTTTTGCAGGAAGGGGGAAGTTACTGTTGGCAATTGGGACACACACACTGCCTGAATTTAGCATTCCCCTTCCGGGCTAGGTACAGCACGGGGTTGATACACAGTCAAAGAGGAAGATATCAATGGACTGGCCAGGTGGGAGGAACAGGGGCAAATCGGGAGAAATGTGAGGTCATGTATTTGGGGAATGTTAACAAGGAACTGGGAATCCACAATAAATGAAAGGATAGTGAGAAGTGTAGAGGAACGGAGGTATCTTGGAGTGTATGTCCACAGATCCCTGGGTAGGAAAATGGTTAATGGATCTGTCTCCACACACAGGTTACTCATGATTCTGGACAGGTGGATAAGGTGGTTACGAAGGTAGACCAGATACTGTTCCACCCACCTGACCAGTCCTTTGATATCTGCCTGCAGTCTGCAGCTTTCCTCCTCATTACCAACCACACGGATAATTATTGTATCATCTGTAAACCTCTTAACCATATCCTCTACATTCAAGACCAAATTGACAGACTGTAAAGTTCTTGTCGGATGGCCTGATTGATACAAGAACACTTGTAGCTAAAGTTATAAACAATTTATTAACATTAAATTTGGGTCAAATATATACAAAACAACAGATGAATAATAGTATGATCACGCACAAGTAACCTCTCTCTCAGCTCCCTAAGTCAGTCTGAGGTCAGCTGACTCTAACATTCACTGATATACTAATGAGACTCCGAGTGGTCAGGCGGTGAATTACAACACAACCATGATATCACTACAGAGACCACAAAAAGCCAGGGATCTCATACTGAGCCCCGTGGAATCCTTATTGGAAACTGCCGTCCAGTCACACAAACACCCATCCACCTTTCCCCTTCTGGATCCAATTTTCCACTTTCCCTTGGATCTCATGGGTTTTTAATTTTTTAACCAGTCTGCCTTGGGGATTATTATCAAAAGCCTCACTGAAGGCAGCTCGGTGGTGCAGTGGTTAGCACTGCTGCCTCACGGTGCCGAGGTCCCGGGTTCGATCCCGGCTCTGGGTCACTGGCCGTGTGGAGTTTGCACATTCTCCCCGTGTCTGCGTGGGTTTCACCCCAACAACCCAAAGATGTGCAGGGTACGCGGATTGAACAAAGAACAAAGAAAAGTACAGCACAGGAACAGGCCCTTCGGCCCTCCAAGCCTGCGCCGACCATGCTGCCCGTCTAAACTACAATCTTCTACACTTCCCTGGGTCCGTATCCCTCTATTCCCATACTATTCATGTATTTGTCAAGATGCCCCTTAAACGTCACTATCGTCCCTGCTTCCACCACCTCCTCCGGCAGCGTGTTCCAGGCACCCACTACCCTCTGTGTGAAAAACTTGCCTCGTACATCTCCTCTAAACCTTGCCCCTCGCACCTTAAACCTATGCCCCCTAATAATTGGCACCGGCTGTTTAGCACAGGGCTGAATCGCTGGCTTTGGAAGCAGAGCTCATTCGGCTAAATCGCTGGCTTTTAAAGCAGGCCAGCAGCACGGTTCGATTCCCTTACCCGCCTCCCCGGACAGGCGCCGGAATGTGGCGACTAGGGGCTTTTCACAGTAACTTCATTGAAGCCTACTCGTGACAATAAAGCGATTTTCATTCATTTTCATGTGCGGCTGGGATGAGTGTGTGTGGGGAGTATAATGTGTATGTGCGGCTGGGATGAGTGTGTGTGGGGAGTGTAATGTGTGTGTGTGGCTGGGATGAGTGTGTGTGGGGAGTGTAATGTGTGTGTGAGGCTGGGATGAGTGTGTGTGGGGAGTGTAATGTGTGTGTGCGGCTGGGATGAGTGTGTGTGGGGAGTGTAATGTGTATGTGAGGCTGGGGTGAGTGTGTGTGGGGAGTGTAATGTGTGTGTGGGGCTGGGATGAGTGTGTGTGGGGAGTGTAATGCGTGTGTGAGGCTGGGATGAGTGTGTGTGAGGAGTGTAATGTGTGTGTGGGGCTGGGATGAGTGTGTGTGGGGAGTATAATGTGTATGTGCGGCTGGGATGAGTGTGTGTGGGGAGTGTAATGTGTGTGTGGGGCTGGGATGAGTGTGTGTGGGGAGTGTAATGTGTGTGTGGGGCTGGGATGAGTGTGTGTGGGGAGTGTAATGTGTGTGTGAGGCTGGGATGAGTGTGTGTGGGGAGTGTAATGTGTATGTGGGGCTGGGATGAGTGTGTGTGGGGAGTGTAATGTGTGTGCGGCTGGGATGAGTGTGTGTGGGGAGTGTAATGTGTGTGTGGGGCTGGGATGAGTGTGTGTGGGGAGTGTAATGTGTGTGTGAGGCTGGGATGAGTGTGTGTGGGGACTGTAATGTGTGTGTGCGGCTGGGATGAGTGTGTGTGGGGAGTGTAATGTGTGTGTGCGGCTGGGATGAGTGTGTGTGGGGAGTGTAATGTGTGTGTGAGGCTGGGATGAGTGTGTGTGGGGAGTGTAATGTGTATGCGGCTGGGATGAGTGTGTGTGGGGAGTGTAATGTGTGTGTGGGGCTGGGATGAGTGTGTGTGGGGAGTGTAATGTGTATGCGGCTGGGATGAGTGTGTGTGGGGAGTGTAATGTGTGTGTGGGGCTGGGATGAGTGTGTGTGGGGAGTGTAATGCGTGTGTGGGGCTGGGATGAGTGTGTGTGGGAGTGTAATGTGTGTGCGGCTGGGATGAGTGTGTGGGATGACTGGACTAGGGGCTGGTTTAGCTCACTGGACTAAATCGCTGGCTTTTAAAGCAGGCCAGCAGCACGGTTCAATTCCCGTACCAGCCTCCCTGAACAGGCGCCGGAATGTGGCGACTAGGGGCTTTTCACAGTAACTTCATTGAAGCCTACTCGTGACAATAATCAATTTTCATTTCATTTCAGTTCAGACCAAGGCAGGCCAGCAGCACGGTTCAATTCCCGTACCCGCCTACCCGAACAGGCGCCGGAATGTGGCGACTAGGGGCTTTTCACAGTAACTTCATTGAAGCCTACTTGTGACAATAAGCGATTTTCAGTTCATTTCAATTGACGCCTCTACCCTGGGGAAAAAGCCTCTGACTATCCACTCTGTCTATGCCCCTCATAATTTTGTCGACCTCTTATCAGGTCGCCTCTCAACCTCTGTCGCTGGACACGCTAAATTGCCCCTTAATTGGAAAAAGTGAATTGGGTACTCTAAATTTATAGGGAAAAAAAAGCCTTGCTGAAATCCATGTAGATTAAATCTCTCGGCAGAGACGATTGGAAAGCGATGGTCAGAGCTTCCGCACACAAGCATGCAATGCTTCCCTTGCATACCTCAGCAGCCCAGGATACGGTTAGTCCAGGACTGGCGACTCAACCACGCGGAGTTGTTTGGTCAGTGTGAGTTTAGGTTTACAGCAACCAGGCCCACTTATTACTTATTTCACGATCTGCCGGATAATTGGGAAATTTCTCTGTAAACGCTCTGTGGTTGCTGAACGCTGGGTTTAAAATGCGGAGTGCCAGAACAGGGACAGACACAGCAGCAGGTCAGTCACACACTTGCCGTCACAGATAATCCTGAAGGATAGTTACCTGGCCTTGAGGCAGTTTTTGTTCAGATTGGTGTAGCCGTAGATGAAAGTTCCAGGTGATTCATCTTCATCTGCAAATCAGCAGCAAAGTAAGGAGCAAAGAGGTTAGCAAGAAAATCCAAACTGTAGTTTTTTTTTTTTAAGAACAGTACAGCACAGAACAGGCCCTTCGGCCCTCGATGTTGTGCCGAGCAATGATCACCCTACTCAAACCCACGTATCCACCCTATACCCATAACCCAACAACCCCCATTAACATTATTTTTTAGGACACTATGGGCAATTTAGCATGGCCAATCCACCTAACCCGCACATCTTTGGACTGTGGGAGGAAACCGGAGCACCCGGAGGAAACCCACGCACACACGGGGAGGACGTGCAGACTCCGCACAGTTAATTGCGTGAAGATGCAAACTTCCTGCTCCTGTACCCTTCACCCAAAGGGTTGTGATTCTATGGAATTCCTTGCCCAGTGAAGCAGTTGAGGCTCCTTCATTACATGTTTTTAAGGTAAAGATAGATAGTTTTTTGAAGAATAAAGTGATTAAGGGTTATGGTGTTCGGGCCGGAAAGTGGAGCTGAGTCCACAAAAGATCAGCCATGATCTAATTGAATGGCGGAGCAGGCTCGAGGGGCCAGATGGCCTACTCCTGCTCCTAGTTCTTATGTTCTTATGTACCTTCTTGTACGGTAGCTTATCACCACAGCACACAGGCCAGGACAAAATGACTCATTTAAACGAGTAAAACAGAAACTTACTGATCTATGGGCACCCGATACGGAGAGCAGCGGGGGGGGGGGGACGACCTCTTCATGAACCTGCTCCTGGGCCAGGCCAAACTTGCCATAAACAGGTCCAGGCAGTGGGTAACCGAGGCGGTCATCCGCCTCGATTGTCTGCCCCTCGACTGCAGCTATATCCACAGCCGGGTCTCCCTGGAGAGGGAGCACGCGGGGTCCACCAACACCGTCGAGGCCTTCGAGCCCCAATGGGTAAACCACAAACCTAGAACAATGCTCTGGAGTTCCAAGTTCAAATCCCAGTGCGGTAGATGGTTCAATTTGAATGTGAATTCTGAAAGAAACCTCCTGTGGCAGGCAAGGTTCACCTTATTATTTTGCGGTTCCCCCTGTGGCCTAGTGGTCACAGAACTGGTAAACCACAAAACGTGGAGCGATTCTCTGGGGTTCCAGGTTCAAATCCTACCACAGTTGATGGTCAAATGTGAATTCCATCAAATATTTATACTCACAACAGTTAAAAGTAGTGCCCGCTATTGTTAAAGATCAAAAGAATAGACACAATTAGCTGTTTGCTAACCTGGTTTTGGACAGGATTGAATGGCAGCATCAGCAAGGGGAGCTCAGCATTCGAGATAACTCTGGCCACCAACAGTAGGTTTAACCTACTGGAGATTTTCAGTGAACAACAGTTCCTGTCCACGATGTGTGGAATTTTTTCCCATTTTCCGCCCCCCCCTCTCAATTTGGCTGCGCCCAATCAAGTTTGGATGCCTCAACTGTACAATTGTCAGATGTAACTCCCCCACTGCCTTTCTCCTTCCCATCGCAATCCTCCTCTCTCCTACTCTTACTCCCCTCCTCTTGCCTGACTCCTCAATCGCCCTCCTCCCTCCCAGCCCTCTTGCTGCTACCCCTCCTTCCCTCCCCCCTCACTATCCCGCCCCACGACTCTGCTACCACCCTCCTCCTCCACCGCCTCTCTTGTTCCTCCACTCCTCTTCCTTCCATGTCTGCTCTTCTCCCCGCCCTCATTTCCTCCTCCTCTCTTCCGTAAACCCACACTCTCCCTTGGCTTTACTCCCATAATCCCCCCTTTCCCCCTCGTCAGAGGGTAGCTGGTTTAGATGCGGGGCGCAGCGTCAATGGGCACAAAGGGACAGTCAATGGGCGCATTTAACCAACACAGTGGCACAGACAAGAGGTTTACAGGAGGGGTTGCTGAGGCCTTCAACCAGTTCGAGTTCGGGGAGGGAGGTGCACGAGATATTCCATGTTGGGGGGGGGGGGAAGAGACATTCGAAGGAAATTAACACAGCAGCAAATAAACCAGATACTGACCTTTCTCCCAGTCTTCCTCAAGTGGGGGACACTGCCAAGTACTTTGAGGAATGTCACAGGGTTTTCGTTGAGCACCACTCACTGCGGAGTAAGGCAGACAATTTACTGGCAAGTACAATGCCAAAACTGTGGAGGTTATCGTCACACAATTGTCAAGAGCTGCTCTACCTTCACATTACTTAGGGCTGCTGTATCACGGGGGTGGGGCCGGAATGAATATTAGGCTGCTAGAAGTTAGCTGGCCTCACACAGGATGGCGATAAACAGCCTCAATCTCCTCAATCAGCCAGGGTTCCCTGTTCCCAATCACTACTGGAAATGGTGAACTCCGGCTTCCTTTCATGGATTGCATCCTGCAACCTGGGTGAAACATTGGGAGGTCGGCTTTGCCCATTGCACCGACTACCAGGGAGAGGCAACAATGCAGGAGCCATCATTTGGGACAATGTCCTGGTCCACACATACCTGGCAGTCTGCTTCATTATACCCAATAACTTGGCAGTCAAACGTTTCAGGCCAATGATTCCATCAGAACCCAATATAAGTGAACTGGTCCAGGGCTTGCCAAACTGTGACCCCCAGCGGGGTCGGGAGACAAGATTTTGGGCTCGTGACCTTGGGGACACCCATGGCCCTGGTGTGGAGCTCCAAGTCTGAATGCTAACAAGCTGGTGAGGTCCAGTTAAGTCTTTGCGTTTTGTTTGCTATTGGTGGATGCGGCCTACTGGAGTTCTCTGTAAGGTCTGACTTCTGCTGCCAAAAAAAGCCCGTATGTTGCTTGTCCTGTCCCCCACCGTCCAACACCGCTCAACAGCTCTTGTACCCCCCACCCCCCCAGAAAACAACTCTGGAGTCACACAATGCCTGAGTATTAAAATCAGCATTTAAGGTCGTCGAGCTTTCTTTCCGGGCAGCTCGGGATCGTCCATGTTACACTGCCGTGTGACAAGGTGCTGAGAACACAGGCCTCAGCTGATCCTGTGTGGTAGCCTGACGTTCGTTTCTACCCGTGCCACAAGCCAGCCAAAGGTGGCAGCTGTGCTAGGTTGTCCATCGAGAGACGGATCCTCAGGTCATTGTGGAACAGAGCGGAGCAGAACCTGCTGAGCACTTCCAGCAGGGTGAGCAGAGATGTCACACTCTGTCCCATAGCCAAGGTTTTCTTCACACCTTATGTGGTGCCCTGGGGCATTTTTATTCCTTTAAAAGGTGCAGAATACTGATTTCAGTTGCTGATGAGACGTTTGGTTGTAGAGGCCATAGTGACTGTATATACACAAGGGGTTAAGGTAAATACACTACAACTAAGTAACCACTAGAGGGAGCACCAGAGATGTATATACACAGACAAACAGGAAGTCAGCTCTCTTCACAGGAACGGCAGCTGGTGAGCAGGATACAGACAGGCAGCTCAGATGTAACATAGTATAAGTGCTGGAGAGAGAACAAACTGATACAAATAAAGCATCTACTTCAACTGTAAGACTACGAACTTTATCCAGAGGCAACATTGCAGGCAGAGCTGTGAGGAGGTAGTGGTCATTCCACTCACACGACTGGAGCAGGAATGAGATAAATGTATGAAGGGCAGTCAAAGCGGAGGTCTGAACTGATTCATGGTCACAAGGCGGTTCCACACGATGCAGACACATCCTCTGGTGACCCGAGGGAAAAACATGCTCCTCTGATCAAGCAAAAGTGGTTAGCACTGCTGCCTCACAGAGGGAGCAGCCAACACACGCACCCCCGCCCCAGAGAGAGAATGGGCCAACACACACCCCCCCCCCAAAAAGTGAGCAGGCCAACACATGCTGTGCCCCCCCCCCCCCCGCCCCCCGAGGAAAACATGCTTTCTTACCAAAATCCTCCTCAATAAGCTTCTTGTCAGCACAGATTGTGATGTGGTGCTTCATTTCAGCTTTTGGAATCCGGTGTCTTGCATTAAAAGGACAGGACTCTAAATTCCGAGCTTTATCCGGAAAGTTCTGACGGCAAAGGCAAAGCAGGAAAAACATTTTCAATTCGGCATCATCGCCAGACGTTCTTGAGAACCTTGTTTCCAGATACAGTTCCCGCCCTCGTTTCTTGGTGGGTCACTACTGTCACAAAATCGACAAATTCAAATCGTAAAACTATTTGTAATGAAAATCTCAAATGTCAAGTCAAAGCTCATTTGCATGATTCAAATGACACAATGTTCTGTCACAAGAATCTCAGCCTCCATTTTTCACAAATTGCCAAATTAAGCTCTAAATTAATAAAAATGCATAAAAATTAGGAGAAGGCCACTCAGCCCTTCGAGCCTGCTACCCCGTTCAATAAGATTGTGTCTGATCTGATTGTAACGTCAACCCTGCATTCCTGCTGACCCCCTGATAACCTTTCACCCCCAGATTTGTTGATCCAGAATCTGTCCACCTCGGCCTTAAAATAGTCAAAGATTCTGCTTCCACGGCCTGTTGAGGACGAGAGTTGCAGTGACTGACCCCCTCTGAGAGAAAACATTTCTCCTCATCTCCGTTTGAAATGACAGCCCCTTATTTTAAACAGTGACCCCGAGTTCTAGATTCTCCCACAAGAGGAAACATCCTCTCCACGTCCACCCTGTCAATACCCCTCAGGGTGTTAAAGGTTCCAATCAAGTCGCCCCTTACTCTTCAAAACTCCAGTGGATACAAACCCAACCTCCCATTCCAAGCATTGGCCTGATAAATCGCCTTTGAACAGCTTCTAATGCATTTCCATCCTTCCTTAAATAATATTACGATCCCTGACCAGGCCCAACAGTTGCTAGGATACCAGGCAGAAACCCCAATGTTTAATTAAATTTGTAAGACTGTGAGGAAGGACACTTTGCTCCAGGAGCAACCACGCACAAATAAGGTCATGGTACATTAAAACAAACGTTATTCACACAGTATTAAACTTACTTCAACATCATACAAGAAATAGCTTTAAAATACCAGTTAAACAATGCTTAACAAAATAAAACACTAACTCCTAACTGCTATCCTTTTATCTCTAATCAAGCAAAAACTCATCTGAGGTCAAAATCCACTTTCAAATACAGTTGGCAACCACAGGAATACCTGCTGTAGAGAATGTCTTGGAGAAACTTGAGAGTGAGAGAGAGAGATCCTTCAGGAAACAGCCTGTAGATTATTGCCTGTATCAAACTACTGTTTAATTTCCCAGCATTTGGCAAAAAGCTCCTGTTCTGTTCACAGCAAGATCCAAAACTGAAACTCAACACCTGACTGCTTCAGCCCCTAGCTCCTCCCATTAACTACATCATCTCTATCCCACTAACTGGGTTGTGGCCATTTTACTAAGACGAACCACAATGTCTCTAATTATCTACTCCCCGGGGAATCTTCTTTTGATAAACAAAATTCCATTAGCCCTATTCCGGTAAACAATACGCATGTTTGGAATAGATAGATAGATAGAGAAATACAGCACAGAACAGGCTCTTCGGCCCACGATGTTGTGCCGAACTTTTGTCCTAGGTTAATCATAGATCGTAGAATTTTGGACACTAAGGGCAATTTAGCATGGCCAATCCACCTAACCTGCACATCTTTGGACTGTGGGAGGAAACCGGAGTACCCGGAGGAAACACACGGGGAGGATGTGCAGATTCCACACAGACAGTGACCCAAGCCGGAATGGAACCTGGGACCCTGGAGCAATTGTGCTATCCACAATGCTGCCCTTAAGAACAAATTAATCTACACTCCACTAGTCTACCATAATCCATGTACCTATCCAATAGCTGCTTGAAGGTCCCTAACATTTCCGACTCAACTACTACCACAGGCAGTGCATTCCATGCCCCCACTACTCTCTGGGTAAAGAATCTACCTCTGACATCCCCCTATATCTTCCACCTTTTACCGTAAATTTATGTCCCCTTGTAATGGTGTGTTCCACCCGGGGAAAAAGTCTCTGACTGTCTACTCTATCTATTCCCCTGATCATCTTATAAACCTCTATCAAGTCGCCCCTCATCCTTCTCCGTTTTAATGAGAAAAGGACCAGCACCCTCAACCTTTCCTCGTATGACCTACTCTCCATTCCAGGCAACATACTGGTAAATCTCCTTTGCACCTTTTCCAAAGCTTCCACATCCTTCCTAAAATGAGGTGACCAGAACTGCACACACTACTCCAAATCTGGCCTTACCAAGGTTTTGTACAGCTGCATCATCACCTCACGGCTCTTAAATTCAATCCCTCTGCTAATGAACGCTAGCACACCATAGGCCTTCTTCACAACTCTATCCACTTGAGTGGCAACTTTCAAAGATCTATGAACATAGACCCCAAGATCTCTCTGCTCCTCTACATTGCCAAGAACCCTACTGTTAACCCTGTATTCCACATTCATATTTGTCCTTCCAAAATGGACAACCTCACACTTGTCAGGGTTAAACTCCATCTGCCACTTCTCAGCCCAGCTCTGCATCCTATCAATGTCTCTTTGAAGCCGACAACATCCCTCCTCACTATCCACAACTCCACTAATCTTCGTATCATCAGCAAATTTACTGACCCACCCTTAAACACTCTCATCCAAGTCATTAATGAAAATCACAACAGCAGAGGACCCAGAACTGATCCCTGCGGTACGCCACTGGTAACTGGGCTCCAGGCTGAATATTTGCCATCCACCACCACTCTCTGACTTCTATCGGTTAGCCAGTTTGTTATCCAACTGGCCAAATTTCCCACTATCCCATGCCTCCTTACTTTCTGCATAAGCCTACCATGGGGAACCTTATCAAATGCCTTACTAAAATCCATGTACACTACATCCACTGCTTTACCTTCATCCACATGCTTGGTCACCTCCTCAAAGAAGTCAATAAGACTTGTAAGGCAAGACCTACCCCTCACAAATCCGTGCTGACTATCCCTAATCAAGCAGTGTGTTTTCAGATGCTCAGAAATCCTATCCCTCAGTACCCTTTCCATTACTTTGCCAACCACCGAAGTAAGACTAACTGGCCTGTAATTCCCAGGGTTATCCCTATTCCCTTTTTTGAACAGGGGCACAACATTCGCCACTCTCCAATCCCCTGGTACCACCCCTGTTGACAGCGAGGACGAAAAGATCATTGCCAACGGCTCTGCAATTTCATTTCTTGCTTCCCATAGAATCCTTGGATATATCCCGTCAGGCCCGGGAGACTTGTCTATCCTCAAGTTTTTCAAAATGCCCAACACATCTTCCTTCCTAACAAGTATCTCCTCGAGCTTACCAGTCTGTTTCACACTGTCCTCTCCAACAATATGGCCCCTCCCATTTGTAAATACGGAAGAAAAGTACTCGTTCAAGACCTCTCCTATCTCTTCAGACTCAATACACAATCTCCCGCTACTGTCCTTGATCGGACCCACCCTCGCTCTAGTCATTCTCATATTTCTCACATATGTGTAAACGGCCTTGGGGTTTTCCTTGATCCTACCCGCCAAAGATTTTTCATGCCCTCTCTTAGCTCTCCTAATCCCTTTCTTCAGTTCCCTCCTGGCTATCTTGTATCCCTCCAGCGCCCTGTCTGAACCTTGTTTCCTCAGCCTTACATAAGTCTCCTTTTTCCTCTTAACAAGACATTCAACCTCTCTTGTCAACCATGGTTCCCTCACTCGACCATCTCTTCCCTGCCTGACAGGGACATACATATCAAAGACACGCAGTACCTGTTCCTTGAACAAGTTCCACATTTCACTTGTGTCCTTCCCTGACAGCCTATGTTCCCAACTTATGCACTTCAATTCTTGTCTGACAGCATTGTATTTACCCTTCCCCTAATTGTAAACATTGCCCTGTTGCTCACACCTATCCCTCTCCATTACTAAAGTGAAAGTCACAGAATTGTGGTCACTACCTCCAAAATGCTCCCCCACTAACAAATCTATCACGTGCCCTGGTTCATTACCAAATCCAATATGGCCTCCCCTCTGGTCGGACAATCTACATACTGTGTTAGAAAAGCTTCCTGGACACACTGCACAAACACTACCCCATCCAAACTATTTGATCTAAAGAGTTTCCACTCAATATTGGGAAGTTGAAGTCACCCATGACTACTACCCTGTGACTTCTGCACCTTTCCAAAATCTGTTCCTCCAGATCTCTGTTGCTATTGGGGGGCCTATAGAAAACTCCCAACAAGGTGACTGCTCCTTTCCTATTTCTTTCTTCAACCCATACTACCTCAGTAGGCAGATCCCCCTCGAACTGCCTTTCTGCAGCTGCTGTACTATCTCTAATTAACAATGCCACACCCCCCCCCCCCCCACACCTCTTTTACCATCCTCCCTAATCTTTTTGAAACATCTATAACCAGGGACCTCCAACAACCATTTCTGCCCCTCTTCTATCCAAGTTTCCGTGATGGCCACCACATCATAGTCCCAAGTACCGATCCATGCCTTAAGTTCGCCCACCTTATTCCCGATGCTTCTTGCGTTGAAGTATACACACTTCAACCCATCTCCTTGCCTGCAAGTACTCTCCTTTGTCAGTGTTACCTTCCCCACTGCATCACTACGTGCTTTGGCGTCCTGAATATCGGCTTCCTTAGTTGCTGGACTACAAATCCGGTTCCCATTCCCCTGCCAAATACAAAGAGTACTAGAAACCCTCCCGAAGACTACTAGAAACCCTCCCTCCCAGGATATTGGTGCCCCTCTGATTCGGATGCAACCCATCCTGCTTGTGCAGGTCCCACCTTCCCCAGAATGCACTCCAATTATCCAAATACCTGAAGCCCTCCCTCCTACACCATTCCTGCAGCCACGTGTTCAACTGCACTCTCTCCCTATTCCTAGCCTCGCTATCACGTGGCACCGGCAACAAACCAGAGATGGCAACTCTGTCTGTCCTGGCCTTTAACTTCCAGCCTAACTCCCTAAACGTGTTTATTACCTCCACACCCCTTTTCCTACCTACGTCGTTGGTACCAATGTGCACCACGACTTCTGGCTGCTCACCCTCCCCCTTCAGGATCCTGAAGACACGATCCGAGACATCCCTGGCCCTGGTACCCGGGAGGCAACATACCTTTCGGGAGTCTCGCTCGCGACCACAGAATCTCCTATCTATTCCCCTAACCATTGAATCTCCTATTACTATTGCTTTTCTATGCTCCCCCCTTCCCTTCTGATCCCCAGAGCCAGACTCAGTGCCAGAGACCTGGCCGCTGGGGCCTTCCCCCGGTAGGTCATCCCCCCCAACAGCATCCAAAACGGTATACTTGTTTTGAAGGGTAATGGCCACGAAGGATCCCTGCACTGCCTGCCTGTTTGTTTTCTTTCCCCTGACTGTAACCCAGCTACTTTTGTCCTGTACCTTGGGTGTGGCTACCTCCCTGTAACTCTTCTCGATAACCCCCTCTGCCTCCTGGATGATCCGAAGTTCATCCAGCTCCAGCTCCAGTTCCCTAACATGGTCTCTGAGGAGCTGGAGTTGGGTGCACGTCCCGCAGGTATAGTCAGCGGGGACACCAGTGGTATCCCTCACCACCCACATCCTACAGGAGGAGCATGCAACTGCCCTAGCCTCCATCCCCTCTTACTTTACAGAATTAGCTGCCCCTTGGACCAACTGGACCTCCGCCCTCCGACTCTGCTTCCAGTCAGCTGCACTCTCTGCAAACTCCTGGTTCCCTTCTCGCTCTTTGCGGAAATGAAATGTAAGGAGTACCTTGCTCCCCCCTCACCTAACTCCCTCAGTCACCAAACTCTCACTGTAGCACTCAAAGGCACCAAGTTCAGCACAGTGCAAACAAAGTCTGCACTGTAGCTGGATCCTTTTCATACTGAACGATGATCTTGATTTTACGATGCTTAATTACACCTCTGTAGCCAAAGTGTCCGTCTTCCTTTTAAACCAGGATTTTTAAGAAGATTACTGCAGCAGATACATATAACATAATATATACATGGAATTCATCTCACTAAGGAGACCAATACTGTTCACAATACTCCAAATGTGGCCACATTAGTGCCCTGTACAACTGAAACATAACCTCCCCTATTGTTTGCATACATTTTACAGTAACATAATTAGGTTTAACCAAGGTTTTTACTTCAAGCTTCCAGTTCAGGAGCCTGGGCTTCTGCCCAGAGTAGAAATTCTGTTAAAAGGCAGATCCTGCGGGCTGCAAGTGTAATTTTTCAGGCGCATTCAGAGCAATTGAGCAGTTGAATTCTAAAATCCGACACAAGTACTGCCACAAAATCTACTCGGCTGTTATACAAAATGATTTGAAGAAATAGCGGGTTGCAAAGTTCAAAGGTCGGGTGAAGACCAAGGAGGGGGGATTTTCTGGGGCCCGCCAGGCTGCAGGCTGTCAGGAGGGGAAAACAGGGTGACGTGCTCACTACCCCCCTGCCTGCTATGGCATTTCACTGGTGGTGGGGGAAGGTGGAGGACGGTATCGTTCTGGTGGCATGATGGTGATGTCGCTGGACGAGCTATCCAGAGGCCCCAGGCTAATTCTCTAGGGACAGGGGTTCAAATCCCACCGCGGCAGCTGGTGGAACTTAAATTAGTAACATCTGGAATATAACGTTAGTTGGTGACCGTGGCAACTACCATTGATTGTTGTAAAAACTCATCTGGTTGATTAATTAGGGAAGGAAATCTTCCATCCTTATCTGGACTGGCCTCCATGTGACTTGACACAAATTTGGTTGACTTTTAACTGCCCATCTGAAATGGCCGAGCAAGGGTAATTAGGGATGGGCAACAAATGCTGGCCCAGCCAGTGACGTCCACATTCCAGAAAAGAATATTTTTTTAAAGTGGCACATTAAGGGCATCTTCCTACCATTGGCAGTTTACCAGGGTAGGTGAGCCTTCCTCCTGGCTGTTCTTGCAGGCCCGGAGGGAGGGGGGATGCTCCAAATAGGGCATTCTATGGTCCAACTAGAGGACCCCAGCCGTAATAACCACCCCTGTGTCAACGCCCTCCTCCCTCACAAAACAACTGCCCCCACAACATCCCCCTCCCCCCCTTACAACAACCTGGTTGTCGACGGTCCTAGACTCCACTCACTTGGCAGCAAGTGCAGCGTCCATCGCTGCGTCCTGCCGGCTGGGTGCAATCCCAGCAATGGCCAGAGCTCCTGGGGGCGCTCCTGAACACAGCGGGCTATCAGCTCTCCGATTGGCTGGTAGCTCTTGGCGACGGGCTTAACAAGGATCAGAGGCCCCTACGGCAGCTCATTAGCTGAAATATTGGCGGAAATTCCAGCTGCCCCTGGCTTTCTGGCCCATCACCAAGGCCATTGCTGCCCTGATAAAATCCCGGTCAATATGTGCATTTGTGAGTGCCATTAAATGGTGGGCTGTATGGATTGCACAGCTCTTGTGGCCTTTGTAGGTTTGAGTTCACAGAATCACACAGTGCAGAAGAGGCCCATCAGCCCATCAAGTTTACGCATGAAAAACACCTGACCTGTCTACCTAATCCCATATGCCAGCTCTTGGCCCATAGCCTTGAATGTTATCCAGGTACTTTTTAAAGGATGTGAGGCAACCCACCTCTACCATCCTCCCAGGCAGTGTGTTTCAGACTGTCACCACCCTCAAATTCCCCATAAATCTCCTACCCCTCATCTTGAACTTGTGCCCCTTTGTGACAGCTTCTCCTTATCCACCCTGTCCATGACCCACATAATCTACTCCAGCGAAAACAACCCAAGTCTATCCAACCTTCATAACTGAAATGTTCCATCCCAGGCAACATCCTGGTGAATCGCCTCTGCACCCCCTCCAGTACAATCACATCCTTCCTATAATGTGGTGACCAGAATTACACACAGTACTCCAGCTGTGACCTCACCAAAGTTCTATACAACTCCAACATGACCTCCCTGCTTTTATAATCTCTGCCTCGATTGATAAAGGCAAGTGTCCCATGTGCCTTTTTCCCCAGCCTATTAACCTGCAATCAGAGATCTCTGGACAAACACGCCAAGGTCCCTTTGTTCCTCAGAACTTCCCAGTGTCAGGCCATTCATTGAATATTTCCTTCTCACATTACTCCTTCCAAAGTGTATCACCTCACACGTTTCAGGGTTAAACTCCATCAGCCCATTTGACCATCCCGTCTGATAATCAACTGTTTTCTGATCGGTAAAAAAGGCTATTTTAATGTAAATATTAAGACCCAGTTTTAATACCCATTTTAAAACAAGGATTTCAGTACTCATAACCTCAGACCATGACAAAACACATAACTGCAACAGAAGCACTAAAGCCTGACACATGCAAAAGACTAATTGCAGATTAAAAAAACATTTCTGCTGAAAAATGAACAAGCTATTGTTCTGATGAGCAGATTTTCAAAGTCAGTTTGACATTAAGAAATGAGCTGTACCAGTAATCTAGATCAAGGTCGAAGTAAGCACCACAGCAACATGAAGGCACCATTGTTCATAATGCGGATAAAAGCAAAGTCAGGAGAAAACCAGTATAAACCAGTCTTGATAATAGCACAGAATCGCATTCCATAACATACACAAATATTCAAACATGAAATATTCAGAATTTATGTTGCACATTAAGGATTGACAGCTAACCATTGAATCAAATGTATTTGATTCTAACCCAAACCAATTAGGACGACATAGAGGTGTATACGGATGGCTTTAGACTGATAAAATTCTCCTTAAACATGATGGTCCGTACGGCCATCTTTAGAACATAGAACAGTACAGCACAGAACAGGCCCTTCGGCCCTCAATGTTGTGCTGAGCCATGATCACCCTACTCAAACCCACATATCCACCCTATACCCGTAACCCAACAAACCCCCCCCTTAACCTTACTTTTATTAGGACACTACGGGCAATTTAGCATGGCCAATCCACCTAACCCGCACATCTTTGGACTGTGGGAGGAAACCGGAGCACCCGGAGGAAACCCACGCACACAGGGGGACGACGTGCAGACTCCACACAGACAGTGACCCAGCCGGGAATCGAACCTGGGACCCTGGAGCTGTGAAGCATTTATGCTAACCACCATGCTACCCTGCTGCCCCGATCGTTCTATACTTTGATCTAACTCTACGCGCCATCTTTATTTTCATATTTTCACTTTTCCACTCTAACTCTTGAAGCAAATGCAAGCTGTTTTGCCGTAAGCAAGAAACCATTTCTGTATTATTTTGAAAGTTAAATTGTTTATAAGTTACTTCCCTTTAAGCACTGCTGTGGGTTTCCTCCGGGTGTTCCGGTTTCCTCCCACTGTCCAAAGATGAGCGAGTTAGGTGGATTGGCCATGCTAAATTGTCACAAAGTGGGGCTACTGGATTACAGGGATTGTGGTGGTGGGGGGGGGGGGGGGGCTGGATAGGGTACTCTTTCAGAGGGGCCGTGCCGACTCAATGGGCTGAATGGTCTCCTTCTCGACTGTTGAGATTCTATGATTCTATCCCCTAATGACCCTTTACCATGCCCTTCTCTCCCTTCTTTACCACCTATCCCTCATCCTTGTTACTGAAGGATACAGCGCCTCTGCCACACTGAATCAAACTTCCTGCTGCTGAGGACTTCCACTGTTCCCAGGCATACAGGTAGAAGTGCAAGCTGCAGCTGATCAGAGTTGGATCCAGTGGGATATGCATTGCTCTCGTCCCCAATGTCCCTATTAACCTCCGATCAAGGATCAAAAGTTTCATTCATACTTGCAAGTCCAACTCTGGCTGCTCAGGTTATTCTGCTTGGCACAGCAGTGGTCTCAAAGCTGCTGTTGTTTTATTGCAGCCAAGTTCCACTCTAACGAAGGAAGCAATCTGCTCGGTGAACAAGGGCACTTCAATACAAGTAGGAGAGGTGCCGGCTACCAATATAATTGTGAAAATTAGTGGTCTCCTTAACATCAATTGACACAGCAAACATGTCCTAATTGGGCATGAGAGAAATGGCTCTCATACAGTTTAATTAAATAAACTGTTAAATAAGTTAAGAGCCCATGGTGTTAAGGGTAAGATCCTGGCATGGATAGAGGATTGGCTGACTGGCAGAAGGCAGAGAGTGGGGATAAAGGGGTCTTTTTCAGGATGGCAGCCGGTGACTAGTGGTGTACCTCAGGGGTCTGTGCTGGGACCACAACTTTTCACAATATACATTAATGATCTGGAAGAAGGAACTGAAGGCACTGTTGCTGAGTTTGCAGACGATACAAATATCTATCCGATTACGCATCTGTGAAGCACTTTGGGGCAATTTATATTTCGATGGCACTTCTAGGAAAGTACATTGCTACTTTACGTGAGGGACAATTCCAGGATTACAGCCATAAATCTGCGGTCTTACCTTCCTGCATTTCACCAGATGGTACGGAAATCGGCAAGCTCGGATATGATGGTTCCTGTCATAGGGGCACTGCAGAAGATCATCAGGATCAAGGAAACTCATTCTGAAAATGGCAAAGCACAATTACTGGGGTGGAAACCAGGAAAAAGGGACTGCGTCCTCATGCCGGGATGCAAGCAGCCTCCAGTCATCAGCCCAGTCAGAATTCCTTAAAGGCAATATTTTCTGATTAATAGCATTCCTCTGTCGTACGTTCAAAAAAATAGTTAGTTCATCAAATAGTCACCCAGCACAGGATGTGGCCATTCAGCCCATGTCGTGCTGGCCCCCAATGGAGCAGTTTGCCTCGTGCCAATCTCCCACCTTTTCCCTGCAGCCCTGTCACTTCTTTTCCCGGTCAGATGATGATCCAATTCCCTTTGGAAAGCCTCGATTGACTCGGGACTTCACCACACTGTCAGGCCGCACATCCCAGATCCTACCCACTCGCTGTGTGAAAATGTTTCTCCTCATGTTGTCATCGCTTCTTTCACCAACCACCAGTGCTAGCCACTGTGCTACCGTGCAGCCCCACGTGCTGGTTCTAGATCCTTCCATCAATGGGTGGCACGGTAGCACAGTGGTTAGCACTATTGCTTCACGGCTCCAGTGTCCCAGGTTCGATTCCGGCTTGGGTCACTGTCTGTGCGGAGTCTGCACGTTCTCCCCGTGTCTATGTGGGTTTCCTCCGGGTGCTCCGGTTTCCTCCCACAGTCCCGAAAGACGTGCTGTTAGGTGAATTGTACATTCTGAATTCTCCCTCTGTGACCTGAACAGGCGCCGGAATGTGGCGACTAGGGGATTTTCACAGTAACTTCATTTACAGTGTTAATGTAAGCCTACTTGTGACAATAATAAAGATTATTATTATTAACAGTGTCGCCCCCATCGGCTCTGTCCAAACGCGCTCGATCAAACCCCCCCTTCTCCAAGGAGAACAGTCCCAGCTTTTCCAATCTATCTCCGTAACGGAAGTTCCTCAATCCTGGAATCATTCTCGTGAATCTTTTCTTCACTCTCTCTCACAGTTTCCCAACCTTCCCGGAACTGGACACAACATTTCAGATGAAGCTGAACTAATGTTTTGTGTTTAACAGAACCTCCTTGCTCTTCTACTCGATCTCCGTTTATGAAGCCCAGGATCCTATCTGATATTATACTGGAGGATATTTTATTAACCACTCTCTCAACCTGTCCTGCCACCTGGAATCATTCCAACACCTTTACACCCAGCTCTCTCTGCTCCTGTGTCCCCTTGAGAATTAGACCCTTTCTTTTATATCATCCCTCCACATTCTTCCAACCAAAATCAATCCCTTCACAATTCGCTGCGTTAAATTACATCACTTGTCTGCCCATTCCACCAACAATGGCCGTTTGAATTTCTACACGATCCTCCTCACTGTTCATAATACTTCCAAATTTCTACCGGTAGTAACTTGACCACAAGAAAAAGGTAGCCAAACGCGGTGTAAAGTTAAATCTTCTTTACTCTGAGGTAATAGTGTGGCTTCAGACACAGCAGCAACTAAACACAACTCTACACAAGCTACTTGTGGCTCAAAACCATCACACACACACACACGTGCACTTTTGTTAAAGACAGCCATACATGTAGTCCAACAGGAAGATGCTTGTTAAAACCCTATTAAAAACACTCTAACACTCCTCCCCCATAAATCCCATCGTAACGCACACGGCGCAACTAATGAGAGTGATCTACACAGAATCATTGGTGGCTCAGTAAACTCTGGCGCGTTTTGGTTCAGTTGAGCTGGACTTGAGGGCACAGAAGTAGGCTAGTTGTTAGTCAGAGGAAGTCCTTCAACCTTTCCCGGGGTAGAGTCCACTGGATGATCCTGAGAACAGGAGTCACTTCCTGTCGCATTCCCACAAAACAGCAGCATTTCCATCTGCTGTGTGATCTGGAAACGTGGCTGTCCGAGAGGCGTGGTGTAGACGAATGTGACCTTGGTGTCTGCGGATGACCCTTCCATTATTCAGCATCGCCACTAACGATACTGGCTCAGAATAACTCCAGGCAGCCATCGTTGGTGACTGCCGAAATTCCTGACGTAGACACTTTGGTGATATGCATCACTGTAGATACACAAGGGGTTAATGTAAATACACGTAGACTAGCTGGACACTAGAGGGAGCACCAGAGACATGACACACTGACACTCAACCAAAAGGTCAGTAAGATAGGCAATGGGCATTCACGACACACACAGAGGTGACACTACCACAGGGCGGCATTACACAAACCCATATATAAAGGACACAGCACACATGATCTTCCTCTTTCCAGTGAAGACACTCAGTGAGTACAGACACAGGGTTGATTCAACATCACACCCACCACGTGGATTGTAGCAGACTGGCTCGTCAGTCTGAGTAGCTCTAGAAGGATTAACAGTAGTGGTGAATCCGAGTAGGGGAATTGTAAATAGTTTAATAAACGTGTTGAAGTTATCTCCACGTCTGAACCTTCCTTTGTCAGAGTGAACATCAAGGAAGCAGCTTATGCTTCGCCCAGAGCATAACAAGACACAGTCACCCAGATTGAAATACTTGGCAGTCTCCTGCTTCTCCCGTATCCTTCCCACTCTCACTTTGACACCTGGGTGCAGCACATCCTGGTGAGACATTGGCTTCCGACAAGGTGCCACTAGGAGACTGTTAAATAAGTTAAGAGCCCATGGTGTTCAGGATAAGATCCTGGCATGGATAGAGGATTGGCTGACTGGCAGAAGGCAGAGAGTGGGGATAAAGGGGTCTTTTTCAATATGGCAGCCGGTGACTAGTGGTGTACCTCAGGGGTCTGTGCTGGAACCACAACTTTTCACAATATACATTAATGATCTGGTAGAAGGTACTGAAGGCACTGTTGCTGAGTTTGCAGACGATACAAAGATCTGTAGAGGGGCGGGTTGTATTGAGGAAGCAAGGGGGCTGCAGAAGGACTTGGACAAGCTAGGAGAGTGGGCAATGAAGTGGGAGATGGTAAACAATGTGGAAAAGTGTGAGGTTATGCACTTTGGAAGGAGAAATGGAGGCATAGACTATTTTCTAAATGGGGAAATGCTAAGGAAATCAGAAGTACAAAGGGATTTGGGAGTCCTTGTTCACAATTCTCTTAATGTTAACGTGCAGGTTCAATCAGCAGTTAGGAAGGCAAATGCAATGAATGTTAGCATTCATAGAACATAGAACATTACAGCGCAGTACGGGCCCTTCGGCCCTCGATGTTGCACTGACCCGTGAAACCATCTGAAGCCTATCTGACCTGCACTATTCCATTTTCATCCATATGTCTATCCAGTGACCACTTAAATGCCCTTAAATTTGGCGAGTCTACTACTGTTGCAGGCAGGGCGTTCCACACCCCTACTACTGTCTGAGTAAAGAAACTGCCTCTGACATCTGTCCTATATCTACCACCCCTCAATTTAAAGCTATGTCCCCTCGTGTTGGTCATCACCATCCGAGGAAAGAGACTCTCACTGTTCACCCTATCTAACCCTCTGACTATCTTATATGTCTCTATTAAGTCACCTCTCAGCCTTCTCCTCTCTAATGAAAACAACCTCAAGTCCCTGAGCCTTTCCTCGTAAGACCCTCCATACCAGGCAACATCCTAGTAAATCTCCTCTGAACCCTTTCCAAAGCTTCCACATCCTTCCAGCAGAGGGCAGCAGAGCGGAGCTACTGATTGGCTGTTCTGGGGAGATTTGCATACATGCAGTGCGGTCAGCCTAATTTGAAGGTGTACCTTTGAAAGAGACCCGAGGAGTTTGAGTGCAAGCAAGCATCCAGCAGAGGGCAGCAGAGCGGAGCTACTGATTGGCTGTTCTGGGGAGATTTGCATACATGCAGTGCGGTCAGCCTAATTTGAAGGTGGGTTGTGAAGGGGCTGTTGTCAAGTGACAATTAAATGCAAAACACTTGCTCAGTGTTTCCCTCCCTACCCCCTCCTCTAGCCAAAAAAAACAACAACCGTGGTTGTCGGGAAGGTAAATTTATCTTTTTAAAAACTTACCTTGAAGGGTGACATCACAGCAAAGCAGTGACCTGATTGGCTGGCAAGGAAAGTGCTCCAATTAGCAGTTGCTGGGAGAAATTTAACTCTTCGTGTGTTGGTGAGTATTGTGATTGGTAAGTAAAATCTTTATTCCTTTCACTTATTAATTATTTGATACTATATTTGTAATCAGTTAAGGTAAAGTGTAAAAATGGCAGGAGACCCCAGACCCGTGTTATGCTCCTCGTGCTCAATGTGGGAGTTCAGGGACGCGGCCGATGCCCCTGACTCCTTCATGTGCTGGAAGTGTGTCCAGCTGCAGCTCCTGTTAGACCGAATGACGGCTCTGGAGCTGCGGATGGACCCACTTTGGAGCATCCGCGATGCTGAGGAGGCCGTGGATAGCACGTTCAGTGAGTTGGTCACACCGCAGATTAGAATTGGTGATGGAGACAGGGAATGGGTGACCAAAAGGCAGAGAAAGAGCAGGAAGGCAGTGCAGGTGTCCCCTGCGGTCATCTCCCTCCAAAACAGGTATACCGTTTTGGATACTGTTGGGGGAGATGACTCATCAGGGGAAGGCAGTAGTAGCCAGGCTCATGGCACCGTGGCTAGCTCTGCTGCACAGAAGAGTAGGAAAAAGACTGGCAGGGCTATAGTCATAGGGGATTCAATTGTAAGGGGAGTAGACAGGCGTTTCCGTGGTCGAAAACGAGACTCCCGAATGGTATGTTGCCTCCCGGATGCTCGGGTCAGGGATGTCTCCGATCGGCTGCAGGACACACTGAAGGGGGATGGTGAACAGCCAGTTGTCGTGGTGCATATAGGCACCAACGATATAGGTAAAAAAAGGGATGAGGTCCTACAATCAGAATTTAGGGAGTTAGGAGATAAGTTCAAAAGTAGGACCTCAAAGGTAGTAATCTCAGGATTGCTACCAGTGCCACGAGACAGTCAGAGTAGAAATTCAAGAATAGTCAGAATGAATACGCGGCTTGAGAGATGGTGCAGGAGGGAGGGTGCCGATTTTTGGGACATTGGAACCGGTTTTGGGGGCGGTGGGACCATTACAAACCGGATGGTCTACACCTGGGCAGGACTGGAACCAATGTACTAGGGGGTGCTTTTGCTAACACTGTTGGGGAGGTTTTAAACTAATGTGGCAGGGAGATGGGAACCAGATTAGGAAGTTAGAGGTCAGTAAAGAAGCAGCAACTAAAGCCAGTAAGGTACGAGACAATAAACTCAATGTGACTAAGGGGCAGAGTAGACAGGGAAGAGATGATGAACGCAAAGGTGGTCTGAGGTGCATTTGTTTTAATGCGAGAAGTGTAGCAGGTAAGGCAGATGAACTTAGGGCTTGGATTAGTACCTGGGAATATGATATTGGTATTACTGAGACTTGGTTGAGGAAGGGCAGGACTGGCAACTGAATATCTCAGGGTATAGATGCTTCAGGAGGGATAGAGAGGGAGGTAGAAGGGGTGGAGGAGTTGCATTACTGGTCAGAGATGATATCACAGCTGTGATTAAGGAGGGCACGATGGAGGATTCGAGCACTGAGGCAATATGGGTGGAGCTGAGAAATAGGAAGGGTGCAGTAACATTGTTGGGACTTTACTACAGGCCTCCCAAAAGCAAGCATGAAGTAGAGGTACAAATATGCAGACATTATAGAAAAATGTAGGAGCAATAAGGTGGTTGTGATGGGAGATTTTAACTTCCCCAACATTGAATGGGAGTCGTGTAGTGTTGGAGGCGTAGATGGAGCAGAGTTTGTAAGGAGCATCCAGGAGAGTTTTTAGAGCAGTATGTAAATAGTCCAACTCGGGAAGGGGCCATACTGGACCTGGTATTGGGGAATGATCCCGGCCAGGTGGTTGATGTTTCAGTCGGTGATTACTTTGGGAATAGCGATCACAATTCCGTAAGTTTTAGAATACTCATGGACAAAGACGAGAGTGGTCCTAAAGGAAGAGTACTATATTGGGGAAAGGCCAAGTATAACAAAATTCGGCAGGAGCTCGGGAATGTGGATTGGGAGCAGCTGTTTAAGGGTAAATCCATATTTGAAATGTGGAAGTCTTTTAAGGAAAGGTTGATTAGAGTGCAGGACAGACATGTTCCTGTGAAAATGAAAGATAGAAATGGCAAGATTAGGGAACCATGGATGACGGGTGAAATTGTGAGACTAGCTAAGATGAAATAGGAAGCATACATAAGATCAAGGTGACTCAAAATTGATGAAGCTTTGGAGGAATATCGGGAAAGTAGGACGAATCTCAAACGCGCAATAAAGAGGGCTAAAAGGGGTCATGAAATATCTTTGGCTACCAGGGTTAAGGAAAATCCCAAAGCATTTTATTCGTATGTAAGGAGCAAGAGGGTAACTAGAGAAAGGATTGGCCCACTTAAAGACAAAAGAGGAAATTTATGCGTGGACTCAGAGCAAATGGGTGAGATTCTTAATGAGTACTTTGCATCGGTATTCACAAAGGAGAGGGACAAGACGGATGTTGAGGCTAGGGATGGATGTTTAAATACTCTCGGTCAAGTTGTCATACGGAAGGGGGAAGTTTTGGGTATTCTAAAAGACATTAAGGTGGACAAGTTCCCAGGACCGGATGGAATCTATCCCAGGTTACTGAGGGAAGCGAGGGTTGAAATAGCTGGGGCCTTAGCAGATATCTTTGCAGCATCCTTAAGCACAGGTGAGGTCCCGGAGGACTGGAGAATTGCGAATGTTGTCCCTTTGTTTAAGAAGGGTAGCAGGGATAATCCAGGGAATTATAGACCTGTGAGCTTGACGTCAGTGGTAGGCAAGCTGTTGGAGAAGATACTGAGGGATAGGATCTATTTACATCTGGAAGAAAATAGACATATCAGTGACAGGCAGCATGGTTTTGTGCAGGGAAGGTCATGTCTTACAAACCTAATAGAATTCTTTGAGGAAGTGACAAAGTTAATTGATGAGGGAAGGGCTGTAGATGTCGTATACATGGACTTTAGTAAGGCGTTTGATAAGGTTTCCCATGGCAGGTTGATGGAAAAAGTGAAGTTGTATGGGGTTCAGGGTGTACTAGCTAGATGGATAAAGAACTGGCTGGGCAACAGGAGACAGAGAGTAGTGGTGGAAGGGAGTGTCTCAAAATGGAGAAGGGTGACTAGTGGTGTTCCACAGGGATCCATGCTCGGACTACTGTTGTTTGTGATCTACATAAATGACCTGGAGGAAGGTATAGGTGGTCTGATTAGCAAGTTTGCAGATGATACTAAGATTGGTGGAGTTGCAGATAGCGAGGAGG
>NC_052173.1:5686717-5725650 GCF_902713615.1 Scyliorhinus canicula | reverse complement strand
CACACACACTCATCCCAGCCTCACACACACATTACACTCCCCACACACTCTCATCCCAGCCTCACACACACATTACACTCCCCACACACACTCATCCCAGCCTCACACACACATTACACTCCCCACACACTCTCATCCCAGCCTCACACACACATTACACTCCCCACACACACTCATCCCAGCCGCACACACACATTACACTCCCCACACACACTCATCCCAGCCTCACACACACATTACACTCCCCACACACACTCATCCCAGCCCCACACACACATTACACTCCCCACACACACTCATCCCAGCCCCACACACACATTACACTCCCCACACACACTCATCCCAGCCGCACACACACATTACACTCCCCACACACACTCATCCCAGCCGCACACACACATTACACTCCCCACACACACTCATCCCAGCCCCACACACACATTACACTCCCCACACACACTCATCCCAGCCCCACACACACATTACACTCCCCACACACACTCATCCCAGCCGCACATACACATTACACTCCCCACACACACTCATCCCAGCCTCACACACACATTACACTCCCCACACACACTCATCCTAGCTGCACACACACACATTACACTCCCCACAAAACACTCATCCCAGCCCCACACACATTACACTCCCCACACACACTCATCCCAGCCGCACATACACATTACACTCCCCACACACACTCATCCCAGCCGCACACATACATTACACTCCCCCACACACTCATCCCAGCCGCACACACACATTACACTCCACACACACACTCATCCCAGCCGCACACACACATTACACTCCCACATACATTACACTCCCCGCACACACACATTACACTCCCCACACACACTCATCCCAGCCGCACACACACATTACACTCCCCACACACACTCATCCCAGCCCCACACACATTACACTCCCCACACACACTCATCCCAGCCGCACACACACATTACACTTCCCACACACACTCATCCCAGCCTCACACACTCATCCCAGCCTCGCACACACATTACACTCCCCACACACACTCATCCCAGCCCCACACACACATTACACTCCCCACACACACTCATCCCAGCCGCACACACATTACACTCCCCACACACACTCATCCCTGACACACACACACATTACACTCCCCACACACATTCTTCCCAGCCGAACACACACATTACACTCCCCACACACTCATCCCAGCCTCACACACACATTACACTCCCCACACACCCTCATCCCAGCCGCACACACACATTACACTCCCCACACACACTCATCCCAGCCCCACACACACATTACACTCCCCACACACACTCATCCCAGCCGCACACACATTACACTCCCCACACACACTCATCCCAGCCCCACACACACATTACACTCCCCACACACACTCATCCCAGCCTCACACACACATTACACTCCCCACACACACTCATGCCAGCCGCACATGAAAATGAATGAAAATCGCTTTATTGTCACGAGTAGGCTTCAATGAAGTTACTGTGAAAAGCCCCTAGTCGCCACATTCCGTCGCCTGTCCAGGGAGGCTGGTACGGGAATCGAACCGTGCTGCTGGCCTGCTTTAAAAGCCAGCGATTTAGTCCTGTGAGCTAAACCGGCCCCTAGTCCAGTCATCCCACACACTCATCCCAGCCGCATAAACATTACACTCCCACACACACTCATCCCAGCCCCACACACGCATTACACTCCCCACACACACTCATCCCAGCCGCACACACACATTACACTCCCCACAGACACTCATCCCAGCCACACACACACATTACACTCCCCACACACACTCATCCCAGCCGCACACACACATTACACTCCCCACACACACTCATCCCAGCCGCACACACACATTACACTCCCCACACACACTCATCCCAGCCTCACACACACATTACACTCCCCACTCACACTCATCCCAGCCGCACACTCACATTACACTCCCCACACACACTCATCCCAGCCCCACACACACACATTACACTCCCCACACACACTCATCCCAGCCGTACACACTCATTACACTCCCCACACACACTCATCCTAGCCGCACACACATTACACTCCCCACACACACTCATCCCAGCCTCACACCCACATTACACTCCTCACACACACTCATCCCAGCCGCACACACACATTACACTCCCCACACACACTCATCCCAGCCGCACACACACATTACACTCCCCACACACACTCATCCTAGCTGCACACACACACACATTACACTCCCCACACACACTCATCCCAGCCACACACACACATTGCACTCCCCACACACACTCATCCCAGCCACACACACACATTACACTCCCCACACACACTCATCCCAGCCGCACACACACGTTACACTCCCCACATACATTACACTCCCCGCACACACACATTACACTCCCCACACACACTCATCCCAGCCGCACATACAAATTATACTCCCCACACACACTCATCCCAGCCGCACACACACATTACACTCCCCACACACACTCATCCCAGCCGCACACACACATTACACTCCCCACACACACTCATCCCAGCCGCACACACATTACACTCCCCACACACACTCATCCAGCCGCACATACACATTATACTCCCCACACACACTCATCCCAGCCCCACACACATTACACTCCCCACACACACTCATCCCAGCCTCACACACACATTACACTCCCCACACACACTCATCCCAGCCTCACACACACATTACACTCCCCACACACACTCATCCCAGCCCCACACACACATTACACTCCCCACACACACTCATCCCAGCCGCACACACACATTACACTCCCCACACACACTCATCCCAGCCGCACACACACATTACACTCCTCACACACACTCATCCCAGCCACACACACACATTACACTCCCCACACACACTCATCCCATCCACACACACACATTACACTCCCCACACACACTCATCCCATCCACACACACACATTACACTCCCCACACACTCATCCCAGCCGCGCACACACATTACACCCCACACACACTCATCCCAGCCGCACACACACATTACACTCCCCACACACACTCATCCCAGCCTCACACACACATTACACTCCCCACACACACTCATCCCAGCCACACACACACATTACACTCCCCACACACACTCATCCCAGCCTCACACACACATTACACTCCCCACACACACTCATCCCAGCCCCACACACACATTACACTCCCCACACACACTCATCCCATCCACACACACACATTACACTCCCCACACACACACTCATCCCAGCCCCACACACACACATTACACTCCCCACACACACTCATCCCAGCCTCACACACATTACACTCCCCACACACACTCATCCCAGCCCCACACACACATTACATTCCCCACACACACTCAACCCAGCCGCACACACACATTACACTCCCCACACACACTCATCCCAGCCACACACACACATTACACTCCCCACACACACTCATCCCAGCCGCACACACACATTACACTCCCCACACACACTCATCCCAGCCGCACACACACATTACACTCCCCACACACACTCATCCCAGCCTCACACACACATTACACTCCCCACACACACTCATCCCAGCCCCACACACACATTACACTCCCCACTCACACTCATCCCAGCCGCACACACACATTACACTCCCCACACACACTCATCCCAGCCCCACACACACACATTACACTCCCCACACACACTCATCCCAGCCGCACACACACATTACACTCCCCACACACACTCATCCCAGCCTCACACACACATTACACTCCCCACACACACTCATCCCAGCCTCACACACACATTACACTCCCCACACACACTCATACCAGCCCCACACACACATTACACTCCCCACACACACTCATCCCAGCCGTTCACACTCATTACACTCCCCACACACACTCATCCCAGCCGCACACACACATTACACTTCCCACACACACTCATCCCAGCCGCACACACACATTACACTCCCCACACACACTCATCCCAGCCTCACACACATTACACTCCCCACACACACTCATCCCAGCCACACACCCACATTACACTCCTCACACACACTCATCCCAGCCGCACACACACATTACACTCCCCACACACACTCATCCCAGCCCCACACACACATTACACTCACACACTCATCCCAGCCGCACATACACATTACACTCACACACTCATCCCAGCCGCACATACACATTACACTCCACACACACACTCATCCCAGCCGTACACACTCATTACACTCCCCACACACACTCATCCCAGCCGCACACACACATTACACTTCCCACACACACTCATCCCAGCCGCACACACACATTACACTCCCCACACACACTCATCCGAGCCTCACACACATTACACTCCCCACACACACTCATCCCAGCCACACACCCACATTACACTCCTCACACACACTCATCCCAGCCGCACACACACATTACACTCCCCACACACACTCATCCCAGCCCCACACACCTTACACTCACACACTCATCCTAGCCGCACACTCACATTACACTCCCCACACACACTCATCCCAGCCGATACACACACATTGCACTCCCCACACACACTCATCCCAGCCACACACACACATTACACTCCCCACACACACTCATCCCAGCCACACACACACATTGCACTCCCCACACACACTCATCCCAGCCACACACACACATTACACTCCCCACACACACTCATCCCAGCCGCACACACACATTACACTCCCCACATACATTACACTCCCCGCACACACACATTACACTCCCCACACACACTCATCCCAGCCGCACATACACATTACACTCCCCACACACACTCATCCCAGCCCCACACACATTACACTCCCCACACACACTCATCCCAGCCGCACACACACATTACACTCCCCACACACACTCATCCCAGCCCCACACACATTACACACCCCACACACACTCATCCCAGCCCCACACACACATTACACTCCCCACACACACTCATCCCAGCCCCACACACACATTACACTCCCCACACACACTCATCCCAGCCCCACACACATTACACTCCCCACACACACTCATCCCAGCCGCGCACACACATTACACTCCCCACACACACTCATCCCAGCCGCGCACACACATTACACTCCCCACACACACTCATCCCAGCCTCACACACACATTACACTCCCCACACACACTCATCCCAGCCCCACACACATTACACTCCCCACACACACTCATCCCAGCCCCACACACACATTACACTCCCCACACACACTCATCCCAGCCTCACACACACATTACACTCCCCACACACACTCATCCCAGCCTCACACACACATTACACTCCCCACACACACTCATCCCAGCCTCACATACACATTACACTCCCCACACACATTCATCCCAGCCACACACACACATTACACTCCCCACACACACTCATCCCAGCCGCACACACACATTACACACCCCACACACACTCATCCCAGCCCCACACACACATTACACTCCCCACACACACTCATCCCAGCCTCACACACATTACACTCCCCACACACACTCATCCCAGCCCCACACACATTACACTCCCCACACACACTCATCCCAGCCGCACACACACATTACACTCCCCACACACACTCATCCCAGCCGCACACACACATTACACTCCCCACACACACTCATCCCAGCCGCACACACATTACACTCCCCACACACACTCATCCCAGCCGCACACATACATTACACTCCCCACTCACACTCATCCCAGCCGCACACACACATTACACTCCCCACACACACTCATCCCAGCCCCACACACACACACATTACACTCCCCACACACACTCATCCCAGCCGCACACACACATTACACTCCCCACACACACTCATCCCAGCCTCACACACACATTACACTCCCCACACACACTCATCCCAGCCTCACACACACATTACACTCCCCACACACACTCATCCCAGCCCCACACACACATTACACTCCCCACACACACTCATCCCAGCCGTTCACACTCATTACACTCCCCACACACACTCATCCCAGCCGCACACACACATTACACTTCCCACACACACTCATCCCAGCCGCACACACACATTACACTCCCCACACACACTCATCCCAGCCTCACACACATTACACTCCCCACACACACTCATCCCAGCCACACACCCACATTACACTCCTCACACACTCATCCCAGCCGCACACACACATTACACTCCCCACACACACTCATCCCAGCCCCACACACACATTACACTCACACACTCATCCCAGCCGCACATACACATTACACTCCCCACACACACTCATCCCAGCCCCACACACACATTACACTCCACACACACACTCATCCCAGCCGTACACACTCATTACACTCCCCACACACACTCATCCCAGCCGCACACACATATTACACTTCCCACACACACTCATCCCAGCCGCACACACACATTACACTCCCCACACACACTCATCCGAGCCTCACACACATTACACTCCCCACACACACTCATCCCAGCCACACACCCACATTACACTCCTCACACACACTCATCCCAGCCGCACACACACATTACACTCCCCACACACACTCATCCCAGCCCCACACACACATTACACTCACACACTCATCCTAGCCGCACACACACATTACACTCCCCACACACACTCATCCCAGCCGATACACACACATTGCACTCCCCACACACACTCATCCCAGCCACACACACACATTACACTCCCCACACACACTCATCCCAGCCACACACACACATTGCACTCCCCACACACACTCATCCCAGCCACACACACACATTACACTCCCCACACACACTCATCCCAGCCGCACACACACATTACACTCCCCACATACATTACACTCCCCGCACACACACATTACACTCCCCACACACACTCATCCCAGCCGCACATACACATTATACTCCCCACACACACTCATCCCAGCCCCACACACATTACACTCCCCACACACACTCATCCCAGCCGCACACACACATTACACTCCCCACACACACTCATCCCAGCCCCACACACATTACACACCCCACACACACTCATCCCAGCCCCACACACACATTACACTCCCCACACACACTCATCCCAGCCCCACACACACATTACACTCCCCACACACACTCATCCCAGCCCCACACACATTACACTCCCCACACACACTCATCCCAGCCGCGCACACACATTACACTCCCCACACACACTCATCCCAGCCGCGCACACACATTACACTCCCCACACACACTCATCCCAGCCTCACACACACATTACACTCCCCACACACACTCATCCCAGCCCCACACACATTACACTCCCCACACACACTCATCCCAGCCCCACACACACATTACACTCCCCACACACACTCATCCCAGCCTCACACACACATTACACTCCCCACACACACTCATCCCAGCCTCACACACACATCACACTCCCCACACACACTCATCCCAGCCTCACATACACATTACACTCCCCACACACATTCATCCCAGCCACACACACACATTACACTCCCCACACACACTCATCCCAGCCGCACACACACATTACACACCCCACACACACTCATCCCTGCCCCACACACACATTACACTCCCCACACACACTCATCCCAGCCTCACACACATTACACTCCCCACACACACTCATCCCAGCCCCACACACATTACACTCCCCACACACACTCATCCCAGCCGCACACACACATTACACTCCCCACACACACTCATCCCAGCCGCACACACATTACACTCCCCACACACACTCATCCCAGCCTCACACACACATTACACTCCCCACACACACTCATCCCAGCCTCACACACATTACACTCCCCACACACTCATCCCAGCCGGACACACACATTACACTCCCCACACACACTCATCCCAGCCTCACACACATTACACTCCCCACACACTCATCCCAGCCGGACACACACATTACACTCCCCACACACACTCATCCCAGCCCCACACACACATTACACTCCCCACATACATTACACTCCCCGCACACACACATTACACTCCCCACACACACTCATCCCAGCCGCACATACACATTATACTCCCCACACACACTCATCCCAGCCCCACACACATTACACTCCCCACACACACTCATCCCAGCCCCACACACATTACACTCCCCACACACACTCATCCCAGCCGCACACACACATAACACTCCCCACACACACTCATCCCAGCCGCACACACACATTACACTCCCCACACACTCATCCCAGCCCCACACACACATTACACTCCCCACACACACTCATCCCAGCCCCACACACATTACACTCCCCACACACACTCATCCCAGCCGCACACACACATAACACTCCCCACACACACTCATCCCAGCCGCACACACACATTACACTCCCCACACACTCATCCCAGCCCCACACACACATTACACTCCCCACACACACTCATCCCAGCCCCACACACATTACACTCCCCACACACACTCATCCCAGCCGCACACACACATTACACTCCCCACACACTCATCCCAGCCCCACACACACATTACACTCCCCACACACACTCATCCCAGCCCCACACACATTACACTCCCCACACACACTCATCCCAGCCGCACACACACATAACACTCCCCACACACACTCATCCCAGCCGCACACACACATTACACTCCCCACACACTCATCCCAGCCCCACACACACATTACACTCCCCACACACACTCATCCCAGCCCCACACACATTACACTCCCCACACACACTCATCCCAGCCGCGCACACACATTACACTCCCCACACACACTCATCCCAGCCGCGCACACACATTACACTCCCCACACACACTCATCCCAGCCTCACACACACATTACACTCCCCACACACACTCATCCCAGCCCCACACACATTACACTCCCCACACACACTCATCCCAGCCTCACACACACATTACACTCCCCACACACACTCATCCCAGCCTCACACACACATTACACTCCCCACACACACTCATCCCAGCCTCACACACACATTACACTCCCCACACACACTCATCCCAGCCGCACACACACATTACACTCCCCACACACACGCATCCCAGCCGCACACACACATTACACTCCCCACACACACTCATCCCAGCCGCACACACACACATTACACTCCCCACACACACTCATCCCAGCCTCACACACACATTACACTCCCCACACACACTCATCCCAGCCGCACACACACATTACACTCCCCGCACACACACTCATCCCAGCCCCACACACACATTACACTCCCCACACACACTCATCCCAGCCCCACACACACATTACACTCCCCACACACGCTCATCCCAGCCCCACACAGACATTACACTCCCCACACACACTCATCCCAGCCCCACACACATTACACTCCCCACACACACTCATCCCAGCCTCACACACACATTACACTCCCCACACACACTCATCCCAGCCCCACACACATTACACTCCCCACACACACTCATCCCAGCCGCACACACACATAACACTCCCCACACACACTCATCCCAGCCGCACACACACATTACACTCCCCACACACTCATCCCAGCCCCACACACACATTACACTCCCCACACACACTCATCCCAGCCCCACACACATTACACTCCCCACACACACTCATCCCAGCCGCACACACACATTACACTCCCCACACACTCATCCCAGCCCCACACACACATTACACTCCCCACACACACTCATCCCAGCCCCACACACATTACACTCCCCACACACACTCATCCCAGCCGCACACACACATAACACTCCCCACACACACTCATCCCAGCCGCACACACACATTACACTCCCCACACACTCATCCCAGCCCCACACACACATTACACTCCCCACACACACTCATCCCAGCCCCACACACATTACACTCCCCACACACACTCATCCCAGCCGCGCACACACATTACACTCCCCACACACACTCATCCCAGCCGCGCACACACATTACACTCCCCACACACACTCATCCCAGCCTCACACACACATTACACTCCCCACACACACTCATCCCAGCCACACACACACATTACACTCCCCACACACACTCATCCCAGCCCTGCACACACATTACACTCCCCACGCACACTCATCCCAGCCTCACACACATTACACTCCCCACACACACTCATCCCAGCCCCACACACACACACATTACACTCCCCACGCACACTCATCCCAGCCCCACACACACACATTACACTCCCCAAACACACTCATCCCAGCCCCACACACACATTACACTCCCCACACACACACATTACACTCCCCACACACACTCGTCCCAGCCCCACACACACATTACACTCCCCAAACACACTCATCCCAGCCCCACACACACATTACACTCCCCAAACACACTCATCCCAGCCTCACACACACATTACACTCCCCACACACACTCATCCCAGCCTCACACACACATTACACTCCCCACACACACTCATCCCAGCCACACACACACATTGCACTCCCCACACACACTCATCCCAGCCTCACACACACATTACACTCCCCACACACACACATTACACTCCCCACACACACTCATCCCCACCCAACAAGATGGCACTGGCTGTGCTGGATAAATAGGCGATTTCAGGTTCTCCACAATGCCTTTGGCCTCCCAAAAGCAACTACCCCCATTCACCTTCAAAGGTAGGGAGGCCAGTTGGTCCTTCCTTACGGAATTCATGAGCGCCAGCCTATTAATTAGGCTGTTCTGTTCCAGTGTCATCATAGCCTCGCTGATCCAGAAATTAGTCTGCCCATTTTCAGGCACCTCTTGGGACTACTAAGGCCCCAAAATGGCAGGTAGGAAGTGTGAGCCCATTCCGTCTGGAAGTATGTCGTTCGCCATATTGGGTGGAGACAGACAACACGAGGACAACCTTTATTCGCGATTGAAGCAGGCTTTAGGGCCTTTGCATATGCAAATAAGGGTTGTCCCCCACTGCAAGATTGATTTTCTCGAAGATAGTCAGTGCAATCGCTGGGAAACTGGCCTGAGGAATGGCGTCCAACAAAAGTGCGGTGTGGGAGCAGAAGAAGAAGGGAAGGGCAATTGGGGCTTTGATTGAACACCTGATTCAATGGGACACCTGTAACCCTCCAACAGTACTACATTGAAGTGTCTGTTTCGAGTGTGTGTTCAGGTCTCTGCTGTGGGACTTAAACCCACACCGTTATGAGGAAAGATTGAATAGGCCGGGCTCGTGTCCGCTACAGTTTCGAAGAGTAAGAGGCGACTTGATTGAAACCTTTAACATCCTGAGGGGTATTGACAGGGTGGATGTGGAGAGGATGTTTCCTCCTGTGGAAGAATCTAGAACTCGGGGGTCACTGTTTAAAAATAAGGAGTCGTCCATTTAAAACGGAGATGGGGAGAAATGTTTTCTCTCAGAGGGGGTGAGTTTCTGGAACTCAAGGGGGTGAAAGGTTATCGGAGGCGGTTGGCAGCAATGTGGGGGTGAGTTGACAGTCAGATCAGCCACAATCTTATTGAATGGCGGGGTAGGCTCGAGGGGCCTTCTCCTAGCTCGTACATGTGTATGTAACCTCCTGACGCAGAGAAGAGAATGCTTGCCTTAGCCAAGTTGGACGCTGAACTTGGTATTAAGTAGAACGCAGAGAATGGTGAGTCATTGTTCCAAAATCAGATTTTCACGGCATGTGGGGATGACGAGTAGAAGCAAAATAACTGTTGGTAATTTTGTCTTGTGGCTTCTCAGCCCTTGGTAACTTTTTTTTTATAAATTTAGAGTACCCAATTATTTTTTCCAATTAAGGGGGCAATTTTAGCGTGGCCAATCCACCTACCCTGCACATTTTTGGGTTGTGGGGGCGAAACCCACACAGACACGGGGAGAATGTGCAAACTCCACACGGACAGCGACCCAGAGCCGGGATCGAACCCGGGTCCTCAGCGCTGTGAGGCAGCAGTGCTAACCACTGTGGTGCCACCGTGCTGCCCAGCCCTTGGTAACTCTTGAGGTAACAGAAAGGTTAAATAGTGCCAGTGAATTGCTGCTGATGGTCAATTTTTAAATTTGCTTCATTGGTTCATGTGGGACATATCAATAGGAATTTGGGCCTTGCGAATTAATGTACCACTCCGCTGCCTTCTACTCCCAAGACTGGCTTCAAGGCAAAACTGTGCTTCTTCTAATTATTTTGCACCCGTAAAATATACTTGGAATCACGCTATTTTTAGACATCAATAGTAATGAGACTTTGTGACACAGTTAGCTGCACTAATATTAGCCATAAATTCAGCAATTGAACCCTGCTCAAGCTAATGGGCCGGATTCTCCGTGGCCCAGTGCCGAAATCGTGCTCCGCGATCGGGCGGATTTTCGTGCTGAAATCGGGGCCACCATCAGTTTGGCGCCGGTCCACCATGCTCCGCCCCATCCAAACTGGCATCATCGAGACGCGCGCCATTTCAACAGCGTTGCCGCGTCATTGGCCGGCCCCCCCACAATGCTCCGCCCCCCCCCCCCCCCCCGACGGGCCGAGTTCCTGACGGCACGGGAAACGCGTGGTCCCAACAGTCAGGAACCCGGCAATGGCGGAAGCAGACTGTGTCCAGTGCCGCCACACTCGGCCAGGATGCGTGCTGCTGACCGCAGGGCGCGCCTGCTAGGATTGGGGGGGGACGACTGGTGGGGGGTGGCCAGGGGTGTCGCGGTTTGCAGGTTAGGTTAACCGCAGGGCTGCCGCCATGTTGTATGGCGCGACCGGAGCAGGTCGCCAGCCCCGCGCATGCGCGGCCCGGGACCCCACCATTCTCCGGCCGCTTTCTACGCGATCCGCGGGCATTTCACGCGGCAACGGTGCTCGCCCCTCACCGGTACCTGAATCGGTGAGGGGTTCGCGGCAATTTACCGGTTGTGAAACACCACGGGTCCCACGCCGGCGTCGGCATTAGCCACAGAAATGGAGAATCCCGCTAAATGTTTCTAAAGTCTCCTCTCTCTCCTGGCTTGGAGGGGGCTCAATCAAATGGCTTTCAACAACCTCACCAGAGTTCATGATAAATAATGAGCTAAGGTTCCCCAAAATGTACTGTGGTAATACCACTGTATATATATATGTGTGTGCCTCTATTAGGGGATGTACAATAGTACCGGTTATTACAGGTTTGTCGGTAAGCCCCTGCCGGCTAGCTCCTCCCACAGGGAGCAGTATAAATATCCATGAGGTCTCCTGAGCTGCCATTTCACAGCTCCACTTGAGGTAATAACATCTCACGGTAATAAAGCCTCTTTTGTACCGTTTCGTGTTTCTGTGTGCAATTGTTAGCGCAACATGTACACTCCCAACAAACCAGGAAAGTAGCTTTCGTTATTGGTGTCCGCAAAACTAACGGATTGTCGGAACAACCTATCCGGTTCCTCCGGGGGAGAAAATCTGCCATCCTAACGCATTCTGGGCTATTTGTGAATCAGGAACCACAGTGCTTGATTCTGTCTCCTGCCAAGCAACACACGTTGTTGAATCAAAGATGCAATGAGGAAGTGAGATGCAATGAGAAGCGGACAGACTGTTCTATTTCAAAGATCCGGGTGGTGAAACATCGACACTTTCACAGTCATGTCTTTCCAGAGATACACATTCCAAACCTGAATCCCGAGTGAATGCCACAACCTGAGGCTGCTTTAGCTCAGTCAGCTGGGCAGCTGGCTTGTGTTGCAGAGCGAAGCTAACAGCATGGGTTCAATTCCCCGTACCGGCTGAGATTATTCATGAGGAGCGGGCAGCAGCGGAGCGGGCAACCTAGTTTCTCAACCTAGCCCCTCGCCTGAGGTGTAGTGATCCTCAGGTTAAATTACCACCATCTTGAAGAGGCTGGAAATCGTCGACTATGCCAGGATGCACACTGCCCGGGTATTGACGTGCATGATGCGCAGCTGATGGTCACATATCAGCTGCACGTTCATCGAGTAGAATCCCTTTCGGTTTCTGTAGAACGGCCTGCCACCTGCAGGTGCCCGTAGGGAGACACGCATCCTGTCGATCGGCCCGCTCCATTGCTGCCCGCTCCGCTGCTGCCCGCTCCGCTGCTGCCCGCTCCACTGCTGCCCGCTCCACTGCTGCCCGCTTCGCTGCTGCAACTTCCTCCGCCTCGAGCAGCTCCAGCTCGTACAGCCGCAGGACATCACCCAGGGCCGCAGCGACCAGCAGGGAGGCCACCATTGCTGGTTGCATTCCAATATCCATTGTCTGCAGGGGGTGAAAGGCTGGTGCGTACCCCCGTGCCCAACCAAGTCCACCGGGCTACATGGTGGCCCCAGCTGGCACTTCAGACTCTGCCCCCGCACCCCCGCTCCTCTTCGTACCCCGGGGCCCATGGCGCCCATTCCTGCTGCCAGGGGTACCATCAGCTGGCACTGGCCTTTGCCAACGGTATGCTCCGCGGCCTCAGCCCAGCGCCCCCGTAGGGGCGACAGTGAGTATTGTCCTTGGTTGGGTCGCATGACGCCCCACTAGCGGGTGGCGGCCAGGGTGAGAGGATGGTATGGCGGAGGGTGGGGTGCGGGGGTGGGGGCACCCATACGGCCGGTGTCACTTTGCATAACCAAGGTCAGTGGGGCGCTCAGCAAGATGGCTGCCTTGCAGACGTGGTACTGACGGTCCGTGCCTGGACACCTCTCCGTGTCCTACCTCCTCTCTCTCCCTTATCAGCCACTACACTGGTTTCACGATTGTTAAAAGCACAAGTGAACCGCGCCGTCGGGTATTCGGCCCATTGGAGGTGGAGAATCGCGGAGGCCCGGGTCGGACCCGCTAACGTGCATTTTGGAATGCATTGATGCGACAGAGAATTGCGATTTGGCGTGAAATCGTTGCCCGCCGCAATTTCAGCGCCGGAACCGAATCTCCGCCCAATCGCGTTTCCTGATTCCGGCGTCGGCTGATTGAGAACCCCACCCACGATCTTTCATGCTGTGTAAATAATAGCTATTGTAAATAAAAATTTATTGCTCTGATTCTACAATTTGGCGTGGACTCTTTCAAGGTCTACAAAACTCCTGCTGCCCCACCATTGAGGGGATGGTTGCAGTGCCTTGACGAAACCGAACTAGGCCGATGCTTTTGTTAGGATGAGCGGCCTGAGGAATTCTGGGTGTGAGTGCACTTTCAAACAGCTGGTATTGGTCAGTGCTGTGCATATGTCATGAAACAGATACATGGGGCAGCACGGTGGCACAGTGGTTAGCACTGCTGCCTACGACACTGAGGACCCGGGTTCGAATCCCGGCCCTGGGTCACTGTCCGTGTGGAGTTTGCACATTCTCCCCGTGTCTGCGTGGGTCTCACCCCCACAACCCAAAGATGTGCAGGGTAGGTAGATTGGCCACGCTAAATTGCCCCTTAATTTAAAAAAAAAATAATGAAACAGATACATATCCAAAAACAAACACAACATAATCCAGTCAAAGTCCGTCAAAAGAATCTTTTGTTTTTGAAGCTGAGAAGCTGGCGTCAGGGGCCACTGTGTTGCAGGACATTGGTCGAGTTTGAAAAGAGTCGAGAAGGCAAGTCCGGAAGCGATGGTTTGGGACCAGCATGGAGGATTGAGCTGGAATCCTGCCATCTTTGAGGTCCTGGGCAAGAGAGCGATTTCAGAATCCAAGGAGGAGTTCTTAAATGGAAGTGAGGCAAAACAATTGGCATTCAGCTCTTCCCCGAATACCTGAGCTTTTAAAACATTTGGGTTTAAGAACAGTCAAAATGGCGTCTCTCTTCAGCCGTATCGGATGCATTTAAATCGGTTTTTGAAGTAGAACAGTTTGTTCTGTAAGCTGCCATCGACCTCTGAACCCTGGACATACCGCAATCGGTGGTACATTTGCTCACTTTCGCTTTTCTTCCTCCAGGGCATCGTGATTTTGGAGGCGTGATCTATCATGACATCACTGCAGGAGCCTACATGGAGTAGGCCCAAGCCATCAACGAAAAATTCTACAGCAAGGAAAGAAAAAAAGAAGTCAAAATACACCTCCCACTCCCTCAGTTTGAACCAAGCTGTTCACATCTGGTTGCACTGTTGGAGTCTTTGTGCTTCCCTATTTTCCTTAAGCTTCAGGTCATCCACAACCTCTGCCTCTGTCCTAACTCGCACCAAGCCCCGATCACCCATCACCCCCTGCGCGTGCTGACCTACATTGACCTGTGGCTGAGCAAGGCTCGATTTTAAAATTCCCATCTTTGTTTACAAATACCCTCCACAACCTCGCTTTCTCTCCGTGTCTGCGTGGGTTTCCTCCGGGTGCTCCGGTTTCCTCCCACGGTCCAAAGTTGTGCAGGTTAGGTGGATTGGCCATACTAAATTGCCCTTAGTGTCCAAAGATGTACAGGTTAGGTGGATTGGCCATGTTAAATTGTCCCTTAGTGTCCAAAGATGTGCAGGTTAGGTGGATTGGCCGTGTTAAATTGTCCCTTAGTGTCCAAAGATGTGCAGGTTAGGTAGATTGGCCATGATAAATTGCCCTGTGTTGTTACTCGTGTCTTAATAAAGCTTGTAGTCTCAAATGTGGAGAAGATGCTTTATTGTGAGTTCGTTCTCTCTTCAGAGCTGTTTCCTAAGTTACCTTCAGTGTTCCTAGCTGGCGTGTGTCTTGTATCTGTGTTGCTCCAAGTTCTGCCCTTAGTGAAGTGTGTCCTCACTTCCTGTCCCCGTCTATTTATATGGCTCTCCCGTGCCCCCTCTAGTGTTTGCTCAGTTGTATTGCATCTAGTTAACTTGTGATCACCACATCCCCCTTTTTCTCTTTACATATTTTCTGTACATCGTTAAAGAAAATTGTACATCCTGTCCCGGTGTATTTATAGCTCTCCCTCTGGTGTTTGCTCAGTTGTTTTGTATCTAGTAAACTTGTGATCACCACATCCCCCTTTTTCTCTTTACATATTTGCTGTACATCGTTAAAGAAAATTGTAGAAAACAGTTACTTATGATATGCGTATCTACACAGGTGATGGTGCTATTGCATATTTTACAAAGCCAATGTAGTTATATGTCCAATCTCAATAAAAACATTTATGAGTCCAAACTTGATGAATTTGTTCAGAGCTTTTTTTCTTTTTGTTGTTGATGACGTGGTGATATTGATATTGCAAGTCCGCTGTGAATGTTGTTGGTGTTCCTTGTTATTTTAAGTACCCAATGCATCATCCCGAGGTGTTTGCATGGTCACCTCACTGATGTTGACTGGCATGGCCTTTTTTCTGTGCTTGTGGTGTTGATTTATTGTCTCATCCGCCTTGGACGCTGGTGTGCTTGCTCATTCTGGAGCAGACGTGAGTTTGTGCGATTCGTTGTCATCCCATGACATGTTTGTAGTCTTGTCATCGTTTTGCAGTGAGCTGTGGCATTGTCCTTCATGTGCCGAGTAGTACCATTGCGTACAAGTCGTTGTTTCATTGCTGTTGTTTCTGTCGTTCCTGTTTTTGTTGTTTTCGTTGCCGTACTTGTTGTTGTTTTTGTTTCTGTCGTTGTCGCTATCTTGGTGCCTGACTTTGGTGTTTGTCTTGTCGCGCTTCATGTTGCTTTTGTTCTTGCTGTTGTCGTTCTCGTTTCTGCTGTGCTTCTTGCTATTGTTGTTGGTCTTGTCGCGCTTCATGTTGCTTTTGTTCTTGCTGTTGTTTGTCCCGTTTCTGCTGTGCTTCTTTTGACTTTTGTTTTTCTTGTTATACTCTATTTGTGTCCCGAGTGGATAATTTGAGTCATTGAGCATTTCGTCTCGAGAGTGGTGCGAATGATCTGATGTTGCATCGGTGCAGGTGACCTCAATCATTTGTGGAGAATTGGATTCCTCGTCTTTGCTTTTGTTGTGCTCCTCTTCCGGAGTCAAATTCTCCTCGATTTCATTTGACGCGGTGTCTCTGGATTCTTGGCGCTCCTCTTCTGGAGTCAAAACCTCCATGATTACAATTGACGTGATGTCTGTGGACTCCTGGCGCTCCTCTTCTGGAGTCCAAATCTGCATGATTTCAGTTGACGTGGTGTCTCCGGACTCTTGGTGCTCCGCTTCTGGAGTTGAAATCTTCATGATTTCCGTTGATGTTGTCTCACTGGACTCCAGGTGCTCCTCTTCTGGAGTCAAAATCTGCATGGTTTCTTCTGGCTTGGTCTCTCTGGACTCCAAGTGCTCCTCTTCTGGAGTCAAAAACTGCATGTTTTCTTTCGGCATCGTCGCTCTGGACTGTTGGGTGGCCCGACTCTGTGCTTCTGTACAGACAAGCTGAGAACTGTCAGTCTCGCTGTGATCCTGTACGTCGAGTGTGATCATCTTGTCACTGTCTTCGCATGCAGTGGGTAGAGGTGCATTGTCTTCTTCTTGTTCATGTGAGCTTGTTAGACTTTCATAGTCTGCTTGTGGTTGCTCAGATACGGCGGGTTGACCTTCATGGTCTTGTTCATGCATGGTGTCAGTGGTGAGATGTACGTTGTCTTCTTCTTGTTCCTGTGAGCTTGGTAGACTGTCATAGTCTGCTTGCGGTTGCTCAGATACAGCGGGTTTACCTGCATGGTCTTGTTCATGCATGGTGTTCGCCAGGGAGTGTTTGCTTGCATCCCTTTTGGAGTCTTTCATTACTCGCACTGTGGAGCCTGTCATCGCTCGCTCTGTGGAGTCTTCCTGTGCTCTCTGTGTGGCGTCGTCTTCGTCTTGGGTATTGCTGTCATCCAATGTATCGACGAGCTGCCATGGCCTCATGGTGTTGGATTCATCTACCATGAGTAGAGTCGTGTTGAGCTTTGCAACGGTGTCGCTGATGCTGTGATCAGCATGTCCAAATAACTCCTCCATGTCTGAGTAGTATTCCTTGATACCCATTTCATCTTCGTTGGCTTCTTCTACCACGAGTTGGTTCGTGTTGAACTTTGCGACCGTGTCGCTGATGCTGTGATAAGCATATCCGACTGACTCAGCTGTGTCTGAGTAGTGTTCTTTGAAAACCAAATCATCCTGGTTGGATTCTTCTACCATGAGTTGATTCGTGTTGAACGTTGCGACCGTGTCGCTGATGCTGTGAGAAGCATATCCGACTGACTCAGCTGTGTCTGAGTAGTATTCTTCGAAAAACAAATCATCTTTTGTTGTTTCGGAATTCTTTTTGTTCTCTTCACTTTGGGTGGTGCAGACTGCTTTTTTCAGGGTGTTGTGCAAGTTGTCTTTAACTGTTGGTGTAAGTTCAGGCGTTTTTCTGTGTTCTGAGGCAAGAAAATTTGTGTTTACCACTTTAAGTGTCTTATTTTCAATTTTCGGGCATTTCCCTTTTAAGTGGGCGTGGTCGGGATGCTCAGACGTCATGACGTCACACGCAGGAATGCATTGCGCATGCGCAAATCGGCCTTCCTCCTTCACTGCGCGATTTTGTTTCCATTGCGCATGCGCGGTGTGCGCATGCGCATTACGATCCGCGACCAAAACTTCTTTTGACTGCGCATGCGCGGCTTGCGCATGCGCATCACGATCGGCACCGCGATCTTTTTTAAACTGCGCATGCGCGGCTTCCGGTTCCGGCGCATGCGCAGATGCAATTTGTAGTTCTTTGCTTACCGGAGACTGCAAAATGTGCTCCGACGCCATTTTTTGCCGTTTTTCGCGGATTTCAGGGATTTTTCTATCCCACCAGGACTGGGCTTCCAAAATTCGTAAGTTATCTTCTCTTCCCGATTTGGACAGGGTTTCAGCGTTTTGGCTTTGTGAGAAATTCTTGTTATTTCTTCTTTTTGATCTGTACTTTTCATTCGCGATTTCTTGTTCTTTTCGTGATTTTTAAAGTTTTGCATCACTCAGTCTCTGTGCAGTTAGGACTCTGAGCATGTCTTGCTGTTCAAATTTCTCACAGTACTCTTCAAATTTGTTTAGTAACGTTTGTAAGCTGTTTCTGTCTTCATCTTTTGAGTGTTTAAATCCATTATACACTTTCCTATTTACAGGCCCTGCGGTGAGAATTGCTATTTTAATGTTGTCGGAGGCGTCTTGTACCCCATTACCTAGGAGATCAAAATCAAACAGTTGTGTAAACCTTTTCCAGACACCTCTTACATTGCCAGTCAGGTCTAGCTGCTCTGGGTGTCCAATCCACATCCTCGAATTAGCGATGTCTTCCCAAGTCAAATGTCCAGTAGGAGATTTCCATGCCATTTTGAGCTTTCTGTGTCTGCCACTGAGTTGTCCTGTAGTAAGCGTCTGAAGCCACTCCTGGGTACCATGTGTTGTTACTCGTGTCTTAATAAAGCTCGTAGTCTCAAATGTGGAGAAGATGCTTTATTGTGAGTTCGTTCTCTCTTCAGAGCTGTTTCCTAAGTTACATTCAGTGTTCCTAGCTGGCGTGTGTCTTGTATCTGTGTTGCTCCAAGTTCTGCCCTTAGTGAAGTGTGTCCTCACTTCCTGTCCCCGTCTATTTATATGGCTCTCCCGTGCCCCCTCTAGTGTTTGCTCAGTTGTATTGCATCTAGTTAACTTGTGATCACCACAGCCCCTTAGTGTCCAAAGATGTGCAGGTTAGGTGGATTGGTCATGTTAAATTGTCCCTTAGTGTCCAAAGATGTGCAGGTTAGGTGGATTGGCCATGTTAAATTGCCCCTTAATGTCCAAAGATGTGCAGGTTAGGTGGATTGGCCATGTTAAATTGTCCCTTAATGTCCAAAGATGTGTAGGTTAGGTGGATTGGCCTGTGCTTTGCCCACATTTTCAGCTTGAATCTCAAAACTGGTAACCTCTTTTACTCTTTCTCTCCCCCCTCCACCTCAGCTATTCTGTAGGGTTTTTCCCCCACCTCTGTCGACGCTCTACTCATTGCGCACTCAGCCCATTTACTCCCTCTCTGTATCCATCCGCCCTTTCTTTCCCTCTTTTTCTTTCTGTTTGTTCCTGGCCTTATTTACATATCTGCCGACCGCTTATCTTGTCGGCTTCTGCTCCAATGCTCGCACTCAAAATGACCATCCGACCCGCTGGATGGAGATACAGAGATTGTCCAAGGATGCAAGGGAGGCCTGGGGCCTGGTTTCAGGTTAGCCTTGTGTCTCTCTGTGCTCAAAAAAATGGGTACAGGCCCAAAAACCAGCCCAGACTAACCTGTGGTGTTTTTCTGCAACATTTTCTTTTTACATCGCTAATTTTCGATCAGATCACCTACCTCCCGGTTTAAAGGTCCTCCATCGCCCCCGTAAATGGCATGAACTCACCTAAGTGCCCCTGTCTTGTGATGTGAGGATCGAATCCAACTTGTTGCACCTTTTCTGTTCTGGCCATAAAGAAGTTGATTGTGGCGTCCGTAACGAAGCAGTTCGGGAAACCTTCTACCTGATGGTAATGTCCTCTGTGGAGCATGAGGCAATCTCCCCCCTTTCCTCCTTGTTCCACACTAAGCTTATGTAAAAATGTGGCCGAGTAAGTCGTTATCTCTCTCACCGAGCCGCCAACCTGGAACGTAAGATAATAATAATCTTTATTATAATTAATAATAATAATAATAATCTTTATTATTAATAATCATAATGATCTTTATTAGTGTCACAAGTAGGCTTACATTAACACTGCAATGAAGTTACTGTGAAAAGCCCCTAGTCGCCACATTCCGGCACCTGTTCGGGTACACTTGACAACTATACCCCGCAGGGCAAGAGTTATAGCTGGGGGAAGGGCAATTATGATGCCATTAGACATGACTTAGGATGTGTTGGTTGGAGAAGTAGGCTGCAAGGGTTGGGCACACTGGATATGTGGAGCTTGTTCAAGGAACAGCTATTGCATGTTCTTGATAAGTACGTACCAGTCAGGCAGGGAGGAAGGGGTCGAGCGAGGGAACCGTGGTTTACCAAAGAAAGAGATTCCACATCTCTTGTTAAGAGGAAGAAGGAGGCCTATGTGAAGATGAGGCGTGAAGTTTCAGTTGGGGCGCTTGATAGTTACAAGGAAGCGAGGAAGGATCTAAAGAGAGAGCTAAGATGAGCAAGGAGGGGACATGAGAAGTCTTTGGCAGGTAGAGATAGAGATAGAGAAATACAGCACAGAACAGGCCCTTCGGCCCACGATGTTGCGCCGAACCTTTGTCCTAGGTTAATCATTGAATTTTGGACAATTTGTCATGGCCAATCCACCCAACCTGCACATCTTTGGACTGTGGGAGGAAACCGGAGTACCCGGAGGAAACCCACGCAGTCACGGGGAGGATGTGCAGACTCCACACAGACAGTGACCCAAGTCGAAATCGAACTTGGGACCCTGGAGCTGTGAAGCAATTGTGCTATCCACAATGCTACCATGCTGCCCTTAGGATCAAGGAAAACCCAAAAGCTTTCTATAGGTATGTCAGGAATAAAAGAATGACTAGGGTAAGAGTAGGGCCAGTCAAGGACAGTGGTGGGAAGTTGTGTGTGGAGGCTGAGGAGATAAGCGAGATACTAAATGAATACTTTTCGTCAGTATTCACTCAGGAAAAAGATAATGTTGTGGAGGAGAATGCTGAGACCCAGGCTATTAGAATAGATGGCATTGAGGTGCGTAGGGAAGAAGTGTTGGCAATTCTGGACAAGGTAAAAATAGATAAGTCCCCGGGGCCTGATGGGATTTATCCTAGGATTCTCTGGGAAGCCAGGGAAGAGATTGCTGAGCCTTTGGCTTTGATTTTTATGTCATCATTGGCTACAGGAATAGTGCCAGAGGACTGGAGGATAGCAAATGTGGTCCCTTTGTTCAAGAAGGGGAGTAGAGATAACCCCGGTAACTATAGGCCGGTGAGCCTCACGTCTGTTGTGGGTAAAGTCTTGGAGAGGATTATAAGAGATACGATTTATAATCAGCTAGATAGGAATAATATGATTAGGGATAGTCAGCATGGTTTTGTGAAGGGTAGGTCATGCCTCACAAACCTTATCGAGTTCTTTGAGAAGGTTACTGAACAGGTAGACGAGGGTAGAGCAGTTGATGTGGTGTATATGGATTTCAGTAAAGCGTTTGATAAGGTTCCCCACGGTCGGCTATTGCAGAAAATACGGAGGCTGGGGATTGAGGGTGATTTAGAGATGTGGATCAGAAATTGGCTAGTTGAAAGAAGACAGAGGGTGGTGGTTGATGGCAAATGTTCAGAATGGAGTTCAGTTACGAGTGGCGTACCACAAGGATCTGTTCTGGGGCCGTTGCTGTTTGTCATTTTTATAAATGACCTAGAGGAGGGCACAGAAGGCTGGGTGAGTAAATTTGCAGACGACACTAAAGTCGGTGGAGTTGTAGACAGTGTGGAAGGATGTTGCAGGTTACAGAGGGACATAGATAAGCTGCAGAGCTGGGCTGAGAGGTGGCAAATGGAGTTTAATGTAGAGAAGTGTGAGGTGATTCACTTTGGAAAGAATAACAGGAATGTGGAATATTTGGCTAATGGTAAAATTCTTGGCAGTGTGGATGAGCAGAGGGATCTCGGTGTCCATGTACATAGATCCCTGAAAGTTGCCACCCAGGTTGATAGGGTTGTGAAGAAGGCCTATGGTGTGTTGGCCTTTATTGGTAGAGGGATTGAGTTCCGGAGCCATGAGGTCATGTTGCAGCTGTACAAAACTCTGGTACGGCCGTATTTGGAGTATTGCGTACAGTTCTGGTCGCCTCATTATAGGAAGGACGTGGAAGCTTTGGAACGGGTGCAGAGGAGATTTACCAGGATGTTGCCTGGTATGGAGGGAAAATCTTATGAAGAAAGGCTGATGGACTTGAGGTTGTTTTCGTTAGAGAGAAGCAGGTTAAGAGGTGACTTAATAGAGGCATACAAACTGATCAGAGGGTTAGATAGGGTGGACAGCGAGAGCCTTCTCCCGCGGATGGAGGTGGCTAGCACGAGGGGACATAGCCTTAAATTGAGGGGGAATAGATATAGGACAGACGTCAGAGGTAGGTTTTTTACGCAAAGAGTGGTGAGGCCGTGGAATGCCCTACCTGCAACAGTAGTGAACTCGCCAACATTGAGGGCATTTAAAAGTTTATTGGATAAGCATATGGATGATAATGGCATAGTGTAGGTTAGATGGCCGTTAGTTTTTGACTTCCCATGTCGGTGCAACTTCGTGGGCCGAAGGGCCTGTACTGCGCTGTATCGTTCTATGTTCTATGTTCTATGTACACCGAGGGAGAATTCAGAATGCCCAATTCGCCCAACAGCACGTCTTTCGGGACTTGTGGGAGGAAACCGGAGCACCCGGAGGAAACCCACGCAGACACGGGGAGAACGTGCAGACTCCGCACAGACAGTGACCCGAGCCGGGAATCGAACCCGGGACCCTGGCGCTGTGAGACAGCAGTGCTGACCACAGCGCAAGCCACCAATGGAGGAGCACAAGAAATCGGTTTGAGCGAGAAGTTAGTGTTGGAACGAAAGAGAAAATGCTGGAAAATCTCAGGTCTGGCAGCATCTGTAGGGAGAGAAAAGAGCTAACGTTTCGAGTTCAGATGACTCTTTGCCAAAGCTAACAGACAGGGAAAGTGGGAAATATTTATACTGCTGTACCCCACCTCGACCCATTTGTTTTCATCCCATTTAATTTTAACTGTCTTTTACCATTTCTTTCTTTCTTAATATATATTTAATTCCCCCCTCCCCCCAATCTTATCCACCTTTCCTTACCCCTTCTCCCCTTTGCTTCCCCCTTCCCCTCCTCCCACATCTACAGTTCATCCTCTAATGTTAGCTTCTCTGTTGTTTGACCTTTCATATCTTTTGTCCTCTCTGGGGACTGCCATTAACACTCTTTCCCCTTGGTTTATGTGGCCATTAGCACCAAGTTTCCCTGGGTTTCTGTGGCTATGACTCATCTTTCATTCTCACTCCACAGTATAAATATTTCCCACTTTCTGGGCGAAGTGCCGACGCTGGAGTGAAAATCCGGAGTGTTTCACTCCGGCGTCGGAGGCCGTTCCTCGCCCCCTATTCTCTCCCCCCGGTGGGCTAGGAGCAGCGGCGCGTCAATCTCGCACGATGGGCCTTGACGCTTGCGTCAAAGCGGCGCCGCCTGAATGACGCGGCCGGCGGCACCTAAATGACGTCACCCGCGCATGCGTGGTTGCCGTCTTCCCCTCCGCTGCCCCGCAAGACATGGCGGCTTGATCTTGCGGGGCGGCGGAGGTAAAAGAGTGCGTCTTTCAGAGATGCCGGTCCGACGATCGGTGGGCACCGATCGTGGGCCAGACCCCTCCTGAGCACCACCCTGGTGCTCGATCCCCCCCCCCCCCCCACAGGCCCCACACGCAGTGGACGCGCGATGTTCACGCCGGCAGCGACCAGGTTTGGTTGGCGGCGGCGTGAACCGGTCGGATTCAGCAGGCCGCTCGTCCCATCCGGGCCAGAGAAATGCCGCTCGTCTGGAGCGGTGATTCTCCGAGCGGCCTGTCGCCAAACGCGACACGCCGTTTTGGGGGGGGGGGGGGGGGGAGAATCGCGTGCGGTTGCCTGGGCGGTGTGGCATGATTCGCCCGGCACTCCCGCGATTCTCCCACCCGGCATGTGGGTGGGAGAATCGCGCCCTCTCTGTCTGTTAGCTTTGACAAAGAGTCATCGGGCTCGAAACGTGAGCTCTTTTCTCTCCCTCCAAATGCTGCCAGACTTGCTGAGATTTTCCAGCATTTTATCTTTCGTTTCAGATTCCAGTTTCCGCAGTAATTTGCTTTTATTAAGTCCGTGTTGGAGGCGCGCAGAGATCTGAGCGGGTTATTGGGGCTGGAGGAGCTTATAAAAATAGGGAGGGGTGAAGCCACTGGAGGAATTGGAAGACAAGGATGTGAATTCGACAACCCAATATAGGTCAGGGTACACAGGGCAGGGGAACAGGGCTTGACGCGAGGGAGGATACAGGCAGCAAGCTTTTGGACAAATCCAAGTTTACAGAAGGGTGCGAGTGTAGCACGGGCAGCACGGTAGCATAGTGGTTAGCACAATTGCTTCACAGCTCCAGGGTCCCGGGTTCGATTCCCGGCTTGGGTCTCTGTCTGTGTGGAGTCTGCACGTTCTCCCCGTGTGTGCGTGGGTTTCCTCCGGGTGCTCCGGTTTCCTCCCACAGTCCAAAGATGTGCAGGTTAGGGTGGATTGGCCATGCTAAACTGTCCCTTAGTGTCCAGAATTGCCCTTAGTGTTGGGTGGGGTTACTGGGTTATTGGGATAGGGTGGAGGTATGGGCTTGGGTAGGGTGCTCTTTCCAAGAGCCGGTGCAGACTCGATGGGCCGAATGGCCTCCTTCTGCATTGTACATTCTATGAGCTACTAACGCAGTGTGTCGGAATAGTTAAGTCTGGAGGGTTTCAGCAGTAGATGAGATCAGGCAGAGAAGATAGATGGGCAATGGAGGAGGAAGTAAGCAGTCAAATAGGCCGGAACGAGCTCAGGATGGCAGCTTGACTTCCTTGAAGGACATTATTGAAGTAGTTCGGGATTGCGGGTTCAAGACAGCATTCCGAGAACAAAGAGCCTTCGGAATGAACCAACGCTGTACTTAACAGCAGGAGCATTAAAAAAAAAACCCAGTTTCCTTGTTGAATTATTGGAGTAAGTGAATGTTGGTCTTGCCTCAGGCTTGTGAGTAATGTCTATAATTGTGTGGTGTTACACAAGACATTCCTGTGGGATTTAAAAAAAAATAAATAGAAATCATTATATTCCATGCAGAAGAGTCATTACGCAACACAGTCCCGTTGATAAACTATCACCCCCATCCCCAGCTGAGTGGGCCGTCAAATCTCGAGGAAGGAAACTCGAGTTCTACGGGAAGGTCAATCACGGTTTCCCCTTGCGGGGGGCTGTCACAGTTAAAAACATTTTAAAATGATCAAGGCCCTTTTAGTGATTTCTGTATGTGTAAATACATGAAGTGTTCATGTGTGGTCAGTATAGTCAGATGATCACGAGAGAGCAACACTAACAGGAAGTATTTAACAACCTCAATCTGTTTCCCACCCCCCCCCTCTATTTGCATGGGTTGTAGCTCGAGAACAGATGTATCGCAAGCTCAAAGTGTAAAGTATATTATTCATTGTTAATCTAAATCTGTCTTTTTAGAACAAAAAGAACAAAGAAAAGTACAGCACAGGAACAGGCCCTTCAGCCCTCCAAGCCCGTGCCGAGCATGCTGCCCGTCTAAACTAAAACCTTCTATACTTCCGGGGTCCGTATCCCTCTATTCCCATCCTATTCATGTATTTGTCAAGATGCCCCTGAAACGTCACTATCGTCCCTGCTTCCACCCCCTCCTCCGGCAGCAAGTTCCAGGCACCCACTACCCTCTGTGTAAAAAACTTGCCTCGTACATCTCCTCTAAACCTTGCCCCTCGCACCTTAAACCTATGCCCCCTAGTAATTGACCCCTCTACCCTGGGAAAAAGCCTCTGACTATCCACTCTGTCTAAGCCCCTCATAATTTTGTAGACCTCTATCAGGTCGCCTCTCAACCTCCTTCGTTCCAGTGAGAACAAACCGAGTTTATTCAACCTCTCCTCATAGCTAATGCCCTCCATACCAGGCAACATCCTGGTAAATCTCTTCTGCACCCTCTCTAAAGCCTCCACATCCTTCTGGTAGTGTGGTCCAACGGTGTGTAGGTTAGGTGGGGTTACGGGGTGGGGCGGGGGAGTGGGGCTAGGTAGGGTGCTCTTTCAGAGGGTGAGTGCAGACTTGATGGGCCGAATGGCCTCCTTCTGCACTGTAGGGATTCCACGGAATTCTAAAGGGCAGCTGTAAGAAATGGGGGTCTTAGATAAACAGTTCAACATAGGAAGAACATATACAGACATTTCTAAGCAGCATCGATCGCCTCTCTGGGAAGAGTAAACACTTTGACCTCTGAACTGTCTCAGTTCAGGTTGCCTGGCTGCCTGTTAGAGGGCATTCTTTGCGCCCCGTAATCTCCCAAGATATGACCCTCCAACATCTATTTTCTTGAGCAGGCTGACGAGGAGGTGGTACCCGCCCTAACCGTGCCCAGTCCTGTATCGATTGGTCAGAATGGTTTGAACAGATGACCTGACACTGGGTAAGTTACCACGCCCTAGAAAAAAGGCAACATTAACTTGTGCTTAGGTAGGTGTGGGTTACGGCTCAGGTGGTGGGAAGAACACAGGATGGCGTTAAGACCAGAACACAGGATGGCGTTACCACCAGAACACAGGATGGCGTTACCACCAGAACACAGGATGGCGTTACCACCAGAACACAGGATGGCGTTACCACCAGAACACAGGATGGCGTTACCACCAGCTGTTATGGCCGTGAACCATTTCTGTCTAAGTAGTTAATATTTCCTATCGAAACTGATGTTTCTTTAGAAACTTAATGAGACATCTTAAAATCACCAGTCGACTGTCTATTTTAGGTGTCTTACAATCATTAGGGCTTGCATTTCCACAGCGCCTTACGGAGCCTCCCATCCCACTTTCCAGCCAATGAAGTACTTTGGAAGTGTGCTCACTGTTGTGATGTAGGAAACGCAGCGGCCAATTTGTGCACAGCAAGATCCCGCTGCGTTAAAAAACAGGTCATCTGTTTTTAGTGATGTTGGCTGTGGGATTAATATATTACATCTCCCTGAGGGAGAGATAGGGCCTCAGTTTAACCTTACATCTCCCTGAGGGGGCCGGTAGGGCCTCAGTTTAACCTTACAACTCCCTGAGGGGGTGATAATGCCTCAGTTTAACCTTACATCTCCCTGAGGGGGTGATAGGGCCTCAGTTTAACCTTACATCTCCCTGAGGGACAGATAGGGCCTCAGTTTAACCTTACATCTCCCTGAGGGACAGATAGGGCCTCAGTTTAACCTTACATCTCCCTGAGGGGGAGATAGGGCCTCAGTTTAACCTTACATCTCCCTGAGGGGGCCGGTAGGGCCTCAGTTTAACCTTACATCTCCCTGAGGGGGCCGGTAGGGCCTCAGTTTAACCTTACATTTCCCTGAGAGGGTGATAGGGCCTCAGTTTAACCTTACATCTCCCTGAGGGGGAGATAGGGCCTCAGTTTAACCTTACATCTCCCTGAGGGGGTGATAGGGCCTCAGTTTAACCTTACATTTCCCTGAGAGGGTGATAGGGCCTCAGTTTAACCTTACATCTCCCTGAGGGGGCCGGTAGGGCCTCAGTTTAACCTTACATTTCCCTGAGAGGGTGATAGGGCCTCAGTTTAACCTTACATCTCCCTGAGGGGGAGATAGGGCCTCAGTTTAACCTTACATCTCCCTGAGGGGGTGATAGGGCCTCAGTTTAACCTTACATCTCCCTGAGGGGGAGATAGGGCCTCAGTTTAACCTTGCATCTCCCTGAGGGGGTGATAGGGCCTCAGTTTAACCTTACATCTCCCTGAGGGGGCCGGGAGGGCCTCAGTTTAACCTTACAACTCCCTGAGGGGGTGATAATGCCTCAGTTTAACCTTACATCTCCCTGAGGGGGAGATAGGGCCTCAGTTTAACCTTAAATCTCCCGGAGGGGGTGATAGGGCCTCAGTTTAACCTTACATCTCCCTGAGGGGGAGATAGGGCCTCAGTTTAACCTTACATCTCCCTGAGGGACAGATAGGGCCTCAGTTTAACCTTACATCTCCCTGAGGGGGCCGGTAGGGGCTCAGTTTAACCTTACATCTCCCTGAGGGGGCCGGTAGGGCCTCAGTTTAACCTTACATTTCCCTGAGAGGGTGATAGGGCCTCAGTTTAACCTTACATCTCCCTGAGGGGGAGATAGGGCCTCAATTTAACCTTACATCTCCCTGAGGGGGAGATAGGGCCTCAGTTTAACCTTACATCTCCCTGAGGGGGAGATAGGGCCTCAGTTTAACCTTACATCTCCTTGAGGGGGCCGGTAGGGCCTCAGTTTAACCTTACATCTCCCTGAGGGGGAGATAGGGCCTCAGTTTAACCTTACATCTCCCTGAGGGGCAGGTAGGGCCTCAGTTTGATGCCCCATCTGAAAGAGGGCACCTCTAACCGTGCAGCACTCCCTCGGTTGTTGGGATTCACTTTTCCCGCTGGCAGTGCACCTCAGCCCGTGGGGTTCCCATTGACAAGCGGCGGGAAGATAGAATCCCGCCACCAGCGATGCCGGACGGTGTGAAAACACGCGGCTGGGGATCAGAGAATCACACGCTATGTGTGAAATATCTGTGGGTGGAATGTTCTGACCGTTTCGCCCTAGAATTTCTGCTTCAAGAAAGAATAATCCACCTTCTCGAAAACAAAGAGGAACGTCTGTCCCAATACGGTTGAAACAGTGCAGGATACTCACTAAATCCAGGGTTGTTTTCTCCAGGATGTCCACCATTTTCTCCAGCTTGGTGTCGGAGGCAAAGATGAAGTCATCGTCGACCCACAGCAGGTATTTTGTTTTGACCTGAGACGCCGCCAAGTTCCGCCCGGCAAACCAGCCCTGGAGACGCAAACAATAATTTGTTGAAGCAGATTCCCGCATGCCAGGGACAAAGTCAGAGGATGGGCATTAAATGTTGGCCTAACCACCTCCCGGAAATGAATTTTTCAAAACCAGAGAAGCCCGGAGGGAACCCACGCAGGCACGGGGAGAACGTGCAGACTCCACACAGTTACCCAAGGCCGGAATTCAACCCGGGTCCCCCGGGCTGCGAGGCAGCAGTGCTAACCACTGTGGGGGTTCTCAGGGTGACAGAATGGTTACAGCACAGCAGTAGGCCATTTGGCCTACTGCTGTGACTGCTGTTTTGCTGCAATAGTAACTCACATCGTCCCACAGCTCCACCCTTTCCCTGTCGCCCCTTCCGAAATAATCAAATTCTCTTCGGAAAGTCTCGATTCACCCTGGCTCCACCGCACTGTCAGGCAACGCATTCCAGACCCTAACCACTCACTGAGTAAAGACTCCCCCCCCCCCCCCCCCCCCGCCTCTCCCCCCCCCTCCCCGGCCCCCCCCCCCCCCCCCCCGGCCCCCTCCCCCCCCCCGCCCCCCTCTCAAGTTGCCTCTGAGAATGGTGCACAATCTCGGAATGAGGCTGAACACATTCTCACACTCACTCACATCCACACACACTCACATTCTCACACTCACTCACATCCACACACACACACTCATATTCACACACGCTCACATTCACACACACACACATTCACACACACACACATTCTCACACTCACTCGCATTCTCACACTCACTCACTCACATTCTCACACACACTCACATCCACACACACTCACATCCACACACACTCACATCCACACACACTCACATCCACACACACTCACATCCACACACACTCACATCCACACACACTCACATCCACACACACTCACATCCACACACACTCACATCCACACATCCACACACACTCACATCCACTCACATCCACACACACTCACATTCACACACACTCACATTCACACACACTCACATTCACACACACTCACATTCACACACACTCCCATTCACACACACTCACATTCTCACACCCACACTCATTCACACACACTTAAATTCACACACACTCACATTCTCACACTCAATCACATTCACACACTTACATTCTCACACCCACACATAGAACATAGAACAGTACAGCACAGAACAGGCCCTTCGGCCCTCGATGTTGTGCCGAGCCATGATCACCCTACTCAAACCCACGTATCCACCCTATACCCGTAACCCAACAACTCCCCCCTTAACCTTAACCTTACTTTTTAGGACACTACGGGCAATTTAGCATGGCCAATCCACCTAACCCGCACATCTTTGGACTGTGGGAGGAAACCGGAGCACCCGGAGGAAACCCACGCACACAGGGGGAGGACGTGCAGACTCCGCACAGACAGTGACCCAGCCGGTAATCGAACCTGGGACCCTGGAGCTGTGAAGCATTTGTGCTAACCACCATGCTACCGTGCTGCCCACTCATATTCACACACTCACTCACATCCACACACACTCACATTCACACACACACTCACATTTTCACACTCACTCACATTCACACTCACCCTCACATTCACACACTCTCACACCCACACACTCACTCACATTCTCACACACACTCAGACATTCACACACACTCACACCCATACTCACAGACATTCACACACACTCACACCCATACTCACACAAATTCACACACACGCCCACCCACACACACACATTCACACACACACACGCCCACACACACTCACATTCTCACACCCACACTCACTCACATTCACACACACTCACATTCTCACACGCACACTCACTCACATCCACAACCACTCACATCCACAACCACTCGCCCACATTCACGGACTCACACCCATATTCACACTCACACCTCACACACTTGGGCGTCACGGTAGCACAGCGGTTAGCACTGCTGCCTCACAGCCCGGGCGACCCGGGTTCAATTCCGGCCTTGGGTGACTGTCTGTGTGGAGTTTGCACGTTCTCCCCATGTCTGCGTGGGTTTCCGCTGGGTTTTCCTTGTGTGTTTAGTTTTGTTTTTGTCTTGCAGCTTTAGTATTTTTGCTTTTAGTTTTTTTTTTGCGATCGTTGCTCAGTATCTTAGGCCGCTGCAGGTATTAGCGCTGTACAGAATGGCGACCACGGGCATGTCTTTGGCCAGCTTCACAACATTCAGGGGGCTTTCCGATCAAGAAAGGGAGTTCAGCAGGGGCTGTTAACAGAGGTAGCACCGAAGGCATTGGCCGCTAACCCGCAAGCCATCTATTTACAGACCTTCCTCAGGTATGAACCAGCACACGTGGGAGAAGAGAGAGGCACATCACTGCCTCTTCTTCGGGGAATGACAGAATTGTTAGGGTGCAGAAGGAGACTATTCGGCCCATCGTGTCTGCACCTGCACTGCACCGAGCATCTTGACGTAGTGCCACCCCCCTACCTTTTCCCCCATACCCTTGTGCTGTCATGGAACAGGCCGACAGAGAGTTGGAGCAGAACAGGGAGGACTCTTTGTGAAAGCGTGAAGTTTTCCCTTAACTGTAATAACCTTCCAACTTCCAAGCTCTGGTGGCTTGGGTTGTACCACATCTGCTATCAATCCATCTTTGGCACAAATTAAAGAGCCGTGTGCTTTCTTGAAACAGTGGGTTCCCAATGTAGGCCTGGGCATGATTAACAGGCCCCACAGTAACCATGGCCACAGTGAGGCTTACCTTCCTTCCAATTCCCACAAATATCTTCGGGCTGTGGAATTAACTGCAATAGGGCTCAGCTGAAAACCTCCTGGTATCGGGGTATTTTTTCGCTATAAGTGAGGCCTCCAGCCTCAAATTGGGTCATATTTCCTGCAGCAGGGCCTCCAGCTCCTCAACATCAAAGGAGCAGTGTTACCCAGGAGGCTCTTCAGCTTCCACTCGTGGAAGGACTGCTGCCCACCGCAGATTTCCCAATCCCTAGTCCAAGTGCGCTGTCGGAAAAAGAATCCCCGGACAAGTTTTGCTTGCGCTGCCAGACTACCCAAAACAAGGAATGCCGCTCCCGTCAGCCAATTGGTCCCAACCAACCATCTCATCGCCATGGCGACGGCTGTGACACAGACACCCGGCACCCATACGGCTTGGGGGGGGAGGGGGCTGGATGTTCCCAGCCCTCTAGGGGGTGGAGTGGGGGGGGGGGGGAAGAGAGCCTGTAAAATGGTGAGGGAAGACAAGGGGGTGGAGTACCCGTCATGTTGCTGCCATCATGGCACTTTGCCAATGGCGGGTGAGCTCTCCAAACATGTGGCGGAGACTGCCTTGTGAATGCTGGGCGGACATTGAGTTGGGGGGAGGGGGGGAGCTGGTCCTTCTAATCGGGCACTCTATTGCCCAAGGCTGTGAGTGGGGGAGGTGGGAACCCTAGTGGTGATGTCTGCCCCCCCACAGCAACATATATTCCTGCCCTCCCAAATATTGTTGCTCTCTCTCCCGCCCTCCCCCACTTCATCGCCACGTCTGCCTGACTGGCTCCCCGGTGACCCCCAACCCCACTCGCCCCCGCCCCCTGAGAGCGGGGCCTCCAGCATTGCACGTTCCCAGCTGGGCGCAGTTCCAGCAGTGACCACCAGTCCCAGTGGGTGCGATGGAGACGGGATAGCTCACAGCCCTCTGACTGGCCAGCCTCAGATCTACACTGGCCCTCTCTTAGTCATTGCGAGGAGGTCTCTTGGCGCAGTCCGCAGCGTCTCTACCTCTGGGCCAGAAGCTCTAGGTTCATGTCCTACTTCAGGGCGTGATGGCCACAGAAGGCGGGTTCATAAAGCGCCCACACAGGTTGGTTAGCAGCCTGTAAATCTGTCCAAGGTGCCTGACGGCAGGCGGTAAGAGCGGGAGTTTCCTGGTCAGCCATATTGCAGCAGGCAACAGCGAACCACTGGAGTACGTTGGCAACCATAATCACATGGACGAAGATAATCAGAGTCCATGGCCACCAACACCCTCATAGGGCAGCACGGTAGCAAAGTGGTTAGCACAAATGCTTCACAGCGCCAGGGTCCCAGGTTCGATTCCCCGCTAGGTCACTGTCTGTGTGGAGTCTGCACATCTTCCCCGTGTGTGCGTGGGTTTCCTCCGGGTGCTCCGGTTTCCTCCCACAGTCCAAAGATGTGCGGGTTAGGTGGATTGGCCATGATAAATTGCCCCTTAGTGTTAGGTGGGGTTTCTGGGTTATGAGGATAGGGTGGAGGTAGGGGCTTGGGTAGGGTGCTCTTTCCAAGAACCAGTGCAGACTCGATGGGCCGAATGGCCTCCTTCTGCACTGTAAGTTCTATGAAATAGGACACAATAGCTAAAGTAGGAGGATCCGCAAAAACACTTTGGTATGTTGTATGATATTAAGACCATAAGACACAGGAGCAGAATTAGGCCACTCGGCCCATCGAGTCTGCTCGGCCATTCAATCATGGCTGATATTCTCATATCCCTATTCTCCTGCCTTCTCCCCATTACCCCTGATACCCTTATTGATCAAGAACCTATCTATCTCTGCCTTAAAGACACTCAGTGATTTGGCCTCCACAGCCTTCTGCGGCAAAGAGTTCCACAGATTCACCTCCCTCTGGCTGAAGAAATTCCTCCTCGTCTCTGTTTTAAAGGATCTTCCCTTCAGTCTGAGATTGTGTCCTCTGGTTCTAGTTTTTCCTACAAGTGGAAACATCCTCCCGGTAGCGGGGGCCTCACGGTAGCATGGTGGTTAGCATCAATGCTTCACAGCTCCAGGGTCCCAGGTTCGATTCCCGGCTGGGTCACTGTCTGTGTGGAGTCTGCACGTCCTCCCCGTGTGTGCGTGGGTTTCCTCCGGGTGCTCCGGTTTCCTCCCACAGTCCAAAGATGTGCGGGTTAGGTGGATTGGCTATGCTAAATTGCTCGTAGTGTAAGGTTAATGGGGGATTGTTGGGTTACGGGTATACGGGTTACGTGGGTTTAAGTGGGGTGATCATTGCTCGGCACAACATTGAGGGCCGAAGGGCCTGTTCTGTGCTGTACTGTTCTATGTCTATGTCTATGTCTATCCTCTCCACGTCCACTCTATCCAGGCCTCGCAGTATCCTGTAAGTTTCAATAAGATCCCCCCTCATCCTTCTAAACTCCAACGAGTACAGACCCAGAGTCCTCATCCGATCCTCATACGACAAGTTCTTCGTTCCAGGGATCGTTCTTGTGAATCTCCTCTGGACCCTTTCCAAGGCCAGCACATCCTTCCTTAGATACGGAGCCCAAAACCGCTCACAATACTCCAAATGGGGTCTGACCAGAGCCTTATACAGCCTCAGAAGTACAGCCCTGGTCTTGTATTCTAGCCCTCTCGACATGAATGCTAACATTGCATTTGCCTTCCTAACTGCTGACTGAACCTGCACGTTAACCTTAAGAGAATCGTAAACAAGGACTCCTAAATCCCTTTGTGCTTCTGATTTCCGAAGCATTTCCCCATTTAGAAAATAGTCTGTGCCTAAATTCCTCCTTCCAAAGTGCCTAACCTCACACTTTTCCACATTGCATTCCATCTGCCACGTCTTTGCCCACTCTCCTCGCTTTAACAGTGCTATATAGAAGTAAGTTGCTGTTGTAGTCATCAGCTTGCTGATGTTCAACGTAGTTCACAGTCCCCTTCTGAATGATGCCTGGACTGCTAAGGGTTCCATTTTTTTTTTGGGAAATATTTTTATTGGAATTTGGCAGTTTCTACGTTGTTTAGAAAAGGTGTGTGTGATTCAGTGTGTGTGGGGGGGGGGGGGGGGGGGGGGGGGGGGGGGGTCAAGGTCAACATCTCCACCCTATCCCCATAACCCAGTAACCCCACCCAACTCTAAGGGCAATTTTGGACACTAAGGGCAATTTAGCATGGCCAATCCACCTAACCTGCACATCTTTGGACTGTGGGAGGAAACCGGAGCACCCGGAGGAAACCCACGCACACACGGGGAGGACGTGCAGACTCCGCACAGACAGTGACCCAAGCCGGAATCGAACCTGGGACCCTGGAGCTGTGAAGCAATTGTGCTAACCACTATGCTACCGTGCTGCTCCAAATGCCTGATGAAGGCCTGTTGTCCGCCTCCAGTACCCGATGAGCAGGAATTTCCTCCAAATAAATATTGGGAAGACTATTTTCACTCCCTGTTCCAAACTCCATTCCCTAACTACCGGCTCCATCCCTCGCCTTGGCAACAGACTGAGATTAAACCAGTCTGTTCACAACCTCAGTGTCATATTTGACCCCAAGATCAACCTCTGGTCACAGATCCAGACCATCACTAAGACCGCCTATTTCCACCTCTGTAACATCACTCAGCCTCACCCGCCTCAGCTGCTCGGCTGCTGAAACCCTCATCCACGTCTTCGTTACCTCCAGACTTGACTATTCCCTCACTCTCCTGGCTGCCCCGCCCCACACTCTACCCTCAGCAAACTTGAGGTCATCTCTGCTGCCCTGTGTCCCAACTCACACCCAGTCCCGTTCCCATCTCACCCCCTGTGCTCGCTGACCTACACCGGCTCCCAGTCAATCAACATCCTGATTTTAAAATTCTCATCCTTGTTTTTTAATTCTTCCATGTCGCCCCCCCCCCCCCCCCCCCCCCCCCGCCCCCCCCCCATATCTCTGGAATCTCCTCCAGCCCCACAGCACTCCGAGACCTCCGCGGTCCGGCCTCTTGCTCAATCCTGATTTTAATCGCTCCACCATTGGCAGCTGCCTGGACCCCACCCTCTGGCATTCCATCCCGAAACCACTCCCCCCCCAGTCCCTCGCTACCTCACATTCCACCATTCAGGCACTCCTTAAAGCTGACCACTCCAACCAAGATTTCGGTCATCTGACCAAATATCACCTGATGTGCCTAAGTCTCATATTTTATCATAGATTATCATAGAATTTACAGTGCAGAAGTAGGCCATTCGGCCCATCGAGTCTGCACCGGCTCTTGGAAAGAGCACCCTACCCAAGGTCAACACCTCCACCCTATCCCCATAACCCAGTAACCGCACCCAACACTCAGGGCAATTTTGGACACTAAGGGACAATTTAGCATGGCCAATCCACCTAACCTGCACATCTTTGGACTGTGGGAGGAAACCGGAGCACCCGGAGGAAACCCACGCGCACACAGGGAGGATGTGCAGACTCCGCACAGTGACCCAAGCCGGAATCGAACCTGAGACCCTGGAGCTGTGAAGCGATTGTGCTATCCACAATGCTACCGTGCTGCCACCACATGTGCGGTGTCTCCCTTGTCCGCACCGGCCCCGACCCAACATGGCGCAGGAGTACAGGGGCCGGCGCGGAGTAAAGGAGGCCGGGAGACAGAGAGGCCGGCCTGCTGATCGATGGGCCCCTATCGCGGGTCAGGCCACATTAGAGGCCCCCAATGATTCCCAAGACATTGCTCGGAGTTTTTAAAAAAAACAGGAGAAAAATCAGAGGGGCATTTCTTTTAAAATGGGGCGGGATTTTTCGGTCCGCCAGCCACGTTTTCCTGCGCCTCCCCCCCCCCCCCCCCCCCCCCCCTCGCCGGCAGCGTTCCCACAGACGGCCAATGCACCCCACGCCATTGGGAAATCCGTGGGCGTGTGTGAGCTGCCGGCAAAGCAGAGGATCCCACCGACAGGGAATCCAGCCCGTTCCTTTTAAAAATTAAATCTAAGATCGAAGCCCATTTGACAAGCAGTCAAAGATCATCCAATTGGGTGATGAACAGTCAGATCGAAGCCTCAGGCGTGAAGAGAGGGCACTCGAACCTCTCATACAACCCCTGCCACCCCGCCCTCTCTCTCTGTGCATCCTAATTTACAAAAGACATGTACCTTCTGAAATGGCATGAAGTATTGATCAATAAACGCTCCTTCAATCTTTTGCGTTTCTCTGTTGTCATCCGCGATTATAATGGTGACTGAGGGGTAATACTTCCTAATGCTTGATATCAGTTGTCTCAGCTTGTCATACCTGAGAAACGTTTTGGTTGCTATAGTTACCAGACCACTGATGTTATAGCCTAAAACACAGAGAACAGTATGTGACCACCTTTCGTTTTGGTGCAAGAGTAACCTTTCGATAATCCCGCCCTCCGTGTTCACAATGTACAAAACTCCCCCACAGCGAAATAACTTATATCATCAACTCTACCCGTGAAAATTTAGCCCAAAGGGCCGACAAAGTGATCTTGATGGGTTAAGCAAGAGGGCAAACTTCTGGCAGAGGAATATAATGTAGGGAAAATGGGAACTTGTTCACTTCAGGAGGCAGAGCAGAAAGATTGGCAGCGGGCTCTGATGTGTTATCTGTGTTGGTCTAACATCGACTGCAACTGGATGCAGTA
>NC_052173.1:5627706-5686217 GCF_902713615.1 Scyliorhinus canicula | reverse complement strand
CCTCAAACTCAGAAGGTACGGCTTTGACTTAGTGTACACGCCTGGCAAGGAGCTCATCATTGCCGATACATTGTCCCCCTCCATCATCGCCGATACATTGTCCCGCTCCATCATCGCCGATACATTGTCCCGCTCCATCATCGCCGATACATTGTCCCGCTCCATCATCGCTGATACATTGTCCCGCTCCATCATCGCCGATACATTGTCCCGCTCCATCATCGCCGATACATTGTCCCACTCCATCATCGCCGATGCATTGTCCCGCTCCATCATCGCTGATACATTGTCCCGCTCCATCATCGCCGATACATTGTCCCGCTCCATCATCGCTGATACATTGTCCCGCTCCATCATCGCTGATACATTGTCCCGCTCCATCATCGCCGATACATTGTCCCGCTCCATCATCGCCGATACATTGTCCCGCTCCATCATCGCTGATACATTGTCCCACTCCATCATCGCTGATACATTGTCCCACTCCATCATCGCTGATGCATTGTCCTGCTCCATCATCGCTGATACATTGTCCCGCTCCATCATCGCCGATACATTGTCCCGCTCCATCATCGCCGATACATTGTCCCGCTCCATCATCGCCGATACATTGTCCCGCTCCATCATCGCCGATACATTGTCCCACTCCATCATCGCTGATACATTGTCCCACTCCATCATCGCTGATACATTGTCCCGCTCCATCATCGCCGATACATTGTCCCGCTCCATCATCGCTGATACATTGTCCCGCTCCATCATCGCTGATACATTGTCCCGCTCCATCATCGCTGATACATTGTCCCGCTCCATCATCGCTGATACATTGTCCCGCTCCATCATCGCCGATACATTGTCCCGCTCCATCATCGCCGATACATTGTCCCACTCCATCATCGCTGATACATTGTCCCACTCCATCATCGCTGATACATTGTCCCGCTCCATCATCGCTGTGCATTGTCCCGCTCCATCATCGCTGATACATTGTCCCGCTCCATCATCGCTGATACATTGTCCCGCTCCATCATCGCCGATACATTGTCCCGCTCCATCATCGCCGATACATTGTCCCACTCCATCATCGCTGATACATTGTCCCACTCCATCATCGCTGATACATTGTCCCGCTCCATCATCGCTGTGCATTGTCCCACTCCATCATCGCTGATACATTGTCCCGCTCCATCATCGCTGATGCATTGTCCCACTCCATCATCGCTGATGCATTGTCCCACTCCATCATCGCTGATACATTGTCCCGCTCCATCATCGCTGATACATTGTCCCACTCCATCATCGCTGATACATTGTCCCCCTCCATCATCGCTGATACATTGTCCCCCTCCCTCATCGCTGATACATTGTCCCGCTCCATCATCGCTGATACATTGTCCCACTCCATCATCGCTGATACATTGTCCCACTCCATCATCGCTGATACATTGTCCCACTCCATCATCGCTGATACATTGTCCCGCTCCATCATCGCTGATACATTGTCCCGCTCCATCATTGCCGATACATTGTCCCGCTCCATCATCGCTGATACATTGTCCCGCTCCATCATCGCTGATACATTGTCCCGCTCCATCATCGCTGATACATTGTCCCGCTCCATCATCGCTGATACATTGTCCCGTTCCATCATCGCCGATACATTGTCCCGCTCCATCATCGCCGATACATTGTCCCGCTCCATCATCGCTGATACATTGTCCCGCTCCATCATCGCCGATACATTGTCCCGCTCCATCATCGCCGATACATTGTCCCGCTCCATCATCGCTGATACATTGTCCCACTCCATCATCGCGGATACATTGTCCCACTCCATCATCGCTGATACACTGTCCCGCTCCATCATCGCTCATACATTGTCCCGTTCCATCATCGCCGATACATTGTCCCGCTCCATCATCGCTGATACATTGTCCCACTCCATCATCGCCGATACATTGTCCCACTCCATCATCGCCGATACATTGTCCCGCTCCATCATCGCCGATACATTGTCCCGCTCCATCATCGCCGATACATTGTCCCGCTCCATCATCGCCGATACATTGTCCCGCTCCATCATCGCTGATACATTGTCCCGCTCCATCATCGCCGATACATTGTCCCGCTCCATCATCGCCGATACATTGTCCCGCTCCATCATCGCCGATACATTGTCCCGCTCCATCATCGCTGATACATTGTCCCGCTCCATCATCGCCGATACATTGTCCCGCTCCATCATCGCTGATACATTGTGCCGCTCCATCATCGCTGATACATTGTCCCACTCCATCATCGCTGATACATTGTCCCGCTCCATCATCGCTGATACATTGTCCCGCTCCATCATTGCCGATACATTGTCCCGCTCCATCATTGCCGATACATTGTCCCGCTCCATCATCGCTGATACATTGTCCCCCTCCATCATCGCCGATACATTGTCCCGCTCCATCATCGCTGATACATTGTCCCGCTCCATCATCGCCGATACATTGTCCCGCTCCATCATCGCCGATACATTGTCCCGCTCCATCATCGCCGATACATTGTCCCGCTCCATCATCGCCGATACATTGTCCCGCTCCATCATCGCCGATACATTGTCCCGCTCCATCATCGCTGATACATTGTCCCGCTCCATCATTGCCGATACATTGTCCCGCTCCATCATCGCTGATACATTGTCCCCCTCCATCATCGCTGATACATTGTCCCGCTCCATCATTGCTGATACATTGTCCCGCTCCATCATTGCTGATACATTGTCCCGCTCCATCATCGCCGATGCATTGTCCCGCTCCATCATCGCTGATACATTGTCCCGCTCCATCATCGCTGATACATTGTCCCGCTCCATCATCGCTGATACATTGTCCCGCTCCATCATCGCTGATACATTGTCCCGCTCCATCATCGCCGATACATTGTCCCACTCCATCATCACTGATACATTGTCCCACTCCATCATCGCTGATACATTGTCCCACTCCATCATCGCTGATACATTGTCCCGCTCCATCATCGCCGATACATTGTCCCACTCCATCATCGCTGATACATTGTCCCGCTCCATCATCACTGATACATTGTCCCACTCCATCATCGCTGATACATTGTCCCACTCCATCATCGCTGATACATTGTCCCGCTCCATCACATTGCCTAGTGAACCGCTGGAAATCATCTGGCAGATTGAATCACATGTGCAGCTGTGTGCTAGCACCCTGCCGACGTCTGATGAGAAGGTGGTTCGTATCCGCGAGGAGAGATGCCAAAGACCCTCTCGTGCAGCGTGTCATGCACCACCTCGCCATTGGCTGGCAGAAAGGGCAGTGCCCTCAATTTTACAATGTGAAGGACGACCTGACGGTGATTGATGGTATCCTCCTCAAGCTGGACCGCATTGTCATTCCACTCAGTCTCCAGAGCTTGGTGCTTCGCCAAATCCATGAGGGACACCTGGCCGTTGAGAAGTGCAGACGCAGAGTCTGGCAGGCTGTCTACTGGCCCAGTATTAGCCAGGACATCACGAACATGGTCTTCAACTGTACGACCTGTCAATGCTTCCAGCCAGCGCAGAGCAAGGAGACGCTCCAGCAGCATGAAATCGAGACCTCCCCGTGGTCCAAGGTTGGTATTGACCTCTTTCATGCGAATGGTCGTGACTACGTGTTGATTGTTGACTATTTCTCCAATTACCCTGAAGTCGTGAAGCTCTCAGACCTCACATCTTGGACCGTCATCAAGGCCTGTAAGGAGACGTTTTCCAGGCATGGTATCCCACACTGTCATGAGTGACAATGGCCCGTGCTTCAGCAGCCACGAGAGGTCTATGTTGCCAAGTTATACCATTTCAAACATGTCACTTCCAGCCCACACTATCCTCAGTCCAATGGGAAGGTGGAAAAAGGGGTGCTCATTGTGAAACAACTCATCTCCAAGGCCGCGGATTCTGCTTCTGACATCTACCTCGTGCTGCTTGCGTACAGGGCGACCCCACTGTCCACTGGCATGTCGCCGGCTCAACTCCTGATGAACAGGGACCTGCGGACGACACTTCCAGCCATACACTTGCCCGACCTGGCTCACCTCCCGGTGCTGCAGAAGGTGCAGCAGCTCCGAAACCAGCAAAAGCAGGGCTATGATGCTCATGCCACCGATTTACCCGTGTTATCCCCGGCAGACACTGTCAGGACCAAGATACCGGATGGTGGCTGGTCTGCACCAGCTGTCGTTGTTCGACAGGCTGCGCCCCGCTCGCATGTTGTACGTATGGCTGATGGTTCTGTTGTGCGACGAAGCAGACGGGCACTGCGCAAAGTTGCCTGCCCGCAACCGCTTTCACGGCGGCCCGCGATTCTCTGGCCCGGATGGGCCGAGCGGTCTGCCATTCCCGACCTGTTCACGACGGCGGCAACCACACCTAGTCGCTGCCGTCATGAACATGGTGCGACAGGTAAGTGTGGGGCCTGTGGGGGGCGGATCGGGGATCGAGCACCACGAGCATGCTCGGGAGGGGACTGGCCCACGATCGGTGCCCACCGATCGTCAGGCCGGTGTCTCAAAGGGATGCACTCTTTCCCCTCCGCCGCCCCGCAAGATCAAGACGCCACGTCTTGCGGGGCGGCTGAGGGGAAATACGGAAACCGTGCATGCACGGGTTTGAGCTGCCCAACCCGCGCATGCGCGGCTGACGTCATTAGGCGCCGCCGCCGCGTCATTTTTTGCGCGCCGAGCCTTGAAGCCAGGGACAAGGCCCGCCGGCCGAGTTTCCCGGTACGGCCCTCCTATCCCACCGGGGAGGGGAGAATAGGGGGCCGGGAGAGGCTTCCGACGCCGTCGTGAACCTCTCCGGGTTTCACAACGGCATCGGGCCTTGCGGAGAATTCCGCCCCACATCTTCAGCACGTGGCTAAGAGCTAGTCTGGTTCAGTCAGACAGAGTAACCTCACTTAGGTTAGCAGAGAGTCGAACTCATAGAGAACTGTGCTAACTGTGCTACTGGTTCAATAAATCAGATTGAACTAACTTCAAGGTCTGGAGTATCTTTTGGTTAAAGCTGCATCCAGTTGCAGCCTGTGTTATCCCAGAGTACATAACACAACACTCCTCCGGACCCTTTCCAAGGCCAGCACATCCTTCCTTCGATATGGGGCCCAAAACTGCTCACAATACTCCAAATGGGGTCTGACCGGAGCCTTAAACAGCCTCAGAAGTACCTCCCTGGTCTTGTATTCTAGCCCTCTCGACATGAATGCCAACATTGCATTTGCCTTCCTAACTGCCGACTGAACCTGCACATTAACCTGAAGAGAATTGTGAACAAGGTCTCCCAAGTCCCTTTGTGCTTCTGCTTTCCACCAGAAAAGAGTGGAATATCACCTTATAGGTGATGAAGGGCGTGTTCGATCACGGACATCTTGCTCGTGGACAGGACTTGCTCTGCAGGGGAAATGGGAGGAGCCCTTTTCCTCCAATTGGACACAGGACAACTCACCTCCTCTGGCCTCCCTCTCCATCAGGACCTCCAGCGCCATGTCCGAGAACCTTGCATCCTGTCAGTCGGCCCTGGTCCACACTGAAATGTGTCCACTCTATGCCAGCCATGCATTGGGTAGAGGCCCACACACACCCTGCTCCCCAAAACTGAGGGTGTGGATATTCCGGTCTCCCAGCTCCGTGTTTCCCGGCGGCGAGATTCTCCTGCTGCCTTGTCAATGGCCCAGGAAACCCACGGGAGGGGGTGCGCTGCCAACGGCAACAGGGCATCCCAACGGCTGGAGAATTCCGACCGGTGTCTCATCAGGGGTCAAATGTCACAATTGCAGGTGTCCGTTCAGCTCCTCCGGGCAAGTTCAACCTTCCGGCAATCAGCGATTCAGACCGAAATTGCATGCTGAGGCCAGACATTCAAACTAGCATTTCTCAGGTGCAGAACAGTTGGTTAGTGCCAGTTGTTTTCACCTTCCAACTAAAATAACCCCAGAGAATACAAAAGGTAAGATGTCATGGGAAATCCTAGTCAGCCAGTTGGAGCACTGTGTGTGGTTTGGGGCCCCAAACTGGAGGCAATCGAGAGGATACAGCACACATTCACAAGGATGCGGCCTAATCTGGGGAAAATACATGTGCAGCGAAAGGCCTGAAAGATTGGAGATCTTCATATCAGAACAGGAGAGGTCATACACGTATGTTGTAGTAATATATATATATATTTTTAATCCCTGGTTTAACCCAGATGCAGGTGGAGTGTCTGCATAATGTGCAATTAAGACTCCGTAAAGGTGAGATCATCATTCATTCCAACCACTTGTTTGCTTCTAAAGAGAGGCTGAATGGTATTTTGTTACGATTGCTGGAGATGACCTGGAGAGTAGATAATAAGAGACAAGGAGCTGGATTCTCCGGTCCTCAGCAGCGCACCGTTTGCTGGCGGCGGGATTCTCTATTTCCGCCACTACCAATGAGAATTCCCATTGAAGCCACCCCACGCTGCCGAGAAACCACGGGCAGGGGTGCGTTGCCGTCGGGACCAGAGAACCTTGCCGCCAGCAAACGGCCGGAGAATCCTGTCCATTCTGTTTCGAATTAGGTAAACAGATCATGGGGTATCAGTGGAATAAGGATGGTGTAATTAATGGGAGGAGCCAGGTCTGTCTGTAGTTTTGCAGTTTGATATAGGTTGGGGAGTCTGCTGGGTGTTTTAAGCTGAGCTGCAGTTTTTGCCAAATTATATACTCTCCACGTTCAGCAGTAACCTGCCACAGACAGAAGGATCTGCAGCCTACTTCCTGAAAGGGTTTCTCTCTTTCTCTCTTCAAGCATTCTTTCTCTATTCAAGTGTACAGCAAGTAACCGTGTGTTTGCGAACTTTATTTACAAGTGACTTTTGACCTGTTTTGCTCAATTGGAGAGAGAGAAGGTATAAGTTATTCGTAAAAAGGGTTTCCTTTTATTTTAAGAATTGTTGAACTGTTAATTGAAAAGCTATTTTCTGTGATATTAATGTAGTTTAATCCTGTGTTAATAATAAAGTTTGTTTTAATATAAAAGATGCCCTATTGGTCAGTGGATTCACCCCTGGAGTGAATGATCATTTCCTCAGAGTTTTACAAATTATAAAAAAAGAGATTGGGGTTCTTGACTGATATCCGAACAAACGTTGGGGGTCTGACCAGGGATCTTAACAAAAGATTGTGAAAAATGTATTCTTTCAAGGGATGCAAGAGTCTCCTGCAAAGCCAGAATGTGTTACCGAATTGCCCCTCGAGAGATTTAGGACCGAAAGTAGAATTCCTTTATTTCACACAAAGCTTTGTAAGGCCGTGGATGGAATTCCCTCGGGAGCTGCTCCTGAACTTCACGTGCGAAACGGGAGAAATCTCATTTACCCGGGTCAACCTGCTGTACGTCCGGTGAAGTTAGGACCTGAATATGGCTGAGAAGAAGCGACATGCTACCAAAGCTTAACCAGTCAGCACTTTCTTCTCTTGTAGTATAAATTGTTGTTGCCCCCGTTGCAGTTGGTAATTTCTTGCAAGCTATCCTGATGAGTGCAACATGAAAAGCTTTGATAGTCTGTTTCTTTTCTCAGCAATGCTTATCCGCAGTGATCATAGAAGGAACAGTTTCAAGAAAAAAAAAAGAGGCTAGCTTTTTTATACTTAACCGCATGCAGCGAGCTTATCATAGAATTTACAGTGCTGAAGGAGGCCATTCGGCCCATCGAGTCTGCACTGGCTCTTGGAAAGAGCACCCTACCTAAGGTCAACACCTCCACCCTATCCCCATAACCCAGTAACCCCACCCAACACTAAGGGCAATCTTGGTCACTAAGGGCAATTTAGCATGGCCAATCCACCTAACCTGTACATCTTTGGACTGTGGGAGGAAACCAGAGCACCCGGAGGAAACCCACGCACACACAGGGAGGATGTGCAGACTCCACACAGACAGTGACCCAAGCCGGAATCGAACTTGGGACCCTGGCGCTGTGAAGCAATTGTGCTACCCACAATGCTACCGTGCTGAACCCACGATAGGACAATGTTTGTGGCCTTGTCATTAAGGCTTTTGTTGTTTGTGCTGAAATAGGCTGCATGCTTTAAGTTTAGTCATTAAAAACAGCTTCCCTCAATTGGTGACGGATTAAGGAATCATTGCAAAGGTGTATAAACCAGTTCACTGGGAGAGTCTGTGACTTTGCTGTCTTCGAAATAAACCTGTTTTGAGGTGCACGCTGGCTTCAGATTCACTCGCCCACAACACACCATTTATAAGAGCGGAATCTCCCCCAACCGCACTTTTATTAAGTCTAAGTTTAATGGACATAAACACTGCAAACAGGCCAAGTCTCAAAGGGCTAATCTCAAAAAAAAACAATACCGAAACCAAGACAATGGGACATTACCCTCTTGTGGCGCTAACAATTATAGTCAAAGACGAGAGACAAGTACAATCGAGGCTTTATTGCTGTGTGATGCTATTCCTCTGGCTGCAACTGAAGACTAGAGTCTGAGTGACTCACACGCATATTTATACACAAGCTCCCTGTGGGGGGAGCTAGCCGGCAGGGGCTTACCGGAGGAACCTGTATTACAGGTACAGCCATACATCCCCCTACTGCAAGTACACATCACTACAGTGGTTATATCACCACATTCACCCCCTGTAAAAAATGAGTCCGGCGGGGGTGACGTGTAACTATAATACAAAGGATGAGCTATTTACAAGAGGGTCCAAACAAAGAAAACCAAGAGTCCATCTGGTCAGCAGGTCACAGATTGAGCCGAACCGGCGGTCGAATGTTCCGCTGTGATCGGCGTAGCTGTGGTAGCGATGTCGGTGCAGGTGCTGGCGGTGTTGGTGCTGGCTGCTGGCGGGATGACTCCGAGAGCGAGCTGAAATCTTCCGTGTCCTCCAGTGTGGGCAGGGGGACAAGGGATGGACCTGGTGGGGACGCATAGGGGGGCGCTGGGGAAAAGGAGGGTGGTGCGGGGGGAAAAGGGGGCGTGGGCATGGGATCGGCACCAGAGGGAGCCAGGTCCCGGAGCGAGACTGTGTCCTGGCGGCCGTCGGGGAACTCCACGTGGGCATACTGAGGGTTGGCGTGGAGAAGGCGTACTTTGTCCACCCGGGGTTCCGCCTTGTGGTGCCGTACATGCCTACGGAGAAGGACTGGGCCCGGAGTCGTGAGCCATGTCGGGAGCGACACCCCGGATGTAGACTTCCTAGGGAAGGCAAAAACACGTTCATGGGGTGTAATGTTAGTTGCGGTGCACAGTAGTGACCGAATGGAATGGAGCGCGTCAGGGAGGACCTGCTGCCAGCGAGCGGCTAGGAGGTTCCTGGACCGTAGGGCCCGCTGGACGGCCCTCCATACCGTCCCGTTCTCCCTCTCTACCTGCCCGTTTCCCCGGGGGTTGTAGCTGGTCGTCCTGCTGGAGGCGATACCCCTGCTGAGCAGGAACTGACGCAGCTCATCGCTCATGAATGAGGATCCCCTGTCACTGTGGATATAGTCGGGGAAACCGAACAGGGCGAAAATGGAATCCAGGGCCTTGATGACGGTGGCAGACGTCATATCCGGGCATGGGATGGCGAAGGGGAACCTAGAAAATTCATCGACCACACTAAGGATGTAGGTGTTGCGGTCGGTGGAGGGGAGGGGCCCTTTGAAATCCACGCTGAGGCGTTCAAAGGGGCGGGATGCTTTCACCAGGCGCGCGTGATCTGGCCGGTAGAAGTGCGCTTGCACTCGGCACAGGCCTGGCAGTCTCTGGTGACTGTCCGTACTTCCTCGACGGAGTAGCGCAGATTGCGGGCTTTGATTAGATGGTACAAGCGAATGACCCCCGGATGGCAAAGGCTCTCATGCAAGTCACGGAGCTGGTTCACTTGTGCGCTGGCACATGTACCTCGGGAGAGGGCGTCTGGGGGCTCGTTGAACTTGCCGGGGCGATACAAGATCTCGTAGTTAAAGGTGGAGAGCTCGATTCTCCACCGCAAGATTTTGTCATTCTTGATCTTGCCCCGCTGTGTGTTATTGAACATGAAGGCTACCGACCGTTGGTCAGTGAGGAGAGTGAATCTCCTGCCGGCCAGGTAATGCCTCCAGTGCCGCACAGCTTCAACGATAGCCTGGGCCTCTTTTTCAACAGACGAATGTCGAATTTCAGAGGCATGGAGGGTGCGTGAAAAGAATGCCACGGGTCTGCCGGCCTGATTCAGCGTGGCGGCAAGTGTGACATCTGAAGCGTCGCTTTCTACTTGGAAAGGCAGAGTCTCATCTACTGCGTGCATCCCCGCCCTGGCTATGTCTGCTCTAATACGGGCGAAGGCATGTTGTGCCTCGGCCGAGAGGGGAAAATGTGTGGACTGGATAAGTGGGCGGGCCTTGTCCGCGTATTGTGGGACCCACTGGGGCTAATAAGAAAAGAACCCAAGGCAGCGTTTGAGGGCCTTGGGGCAGTGGGGAATTGGGAGCTCCATGAGGGGGCGCATGCGGTCGGGATCGGGCCCCAGTAGTCCATTTTGGACTACGTAGCCAAGGATGGCTAAGCGGTCTGTGCGGAACACGCATTTCTCCTTGTTGTACGTGAGATTAAGGAGAGATGCGGTGTGGAGGAATTTATAAAGGTTGGCATCATGGTCCTGCTGGTCATGGCCGCAGATGGTGACATTGTCGAGGTACGGGAAGGTGGCCTGCAGTCCGTACCGGTCAACCATTCGGTCCATTTCTCGCTGAAAGACCGAGACCCCATTCGTGACGCCGAAGGGAACCCTCAGAAATTGGTACAGACGACCGTCTGCCTCGAAGGCAGTGTAGGGACGGTCCGATTTACGGATAGGGAGCTGGTGGTAGGCGGATTTCAGGTCAATAGTAGAGAAGACCCGGTACTGTGCAATCTGATTGACCATATCAGAAATGCGGGGGAGGGGGTACGCGTCGAGCTGCGTGTACCGGTTGATGGTCTGGCTGTAGTCCACGACCATCCTGTGCTTCTCCCCGGTCTTAACCACTACCACCTGGGCTCTCCAAGGGCTGTTGCTGGCCTCGATGATACCCTCCCGAAGCAGCCGCTGGACTTCGGACCTGATGAAGGCCTTGTCCTGGGTACTGTACCGTCTGCTCCTGGTGGCGACGGGCTTGCAATCCACAGTCAGATTGGCAAAGAGGGAGGGGGGCTCGACCTTGAGGGTCGCGAGGCCGCAAACGGTGAGGGGAGGTAGGGGCCCACCGAATTTGAGGGTGAGGCTCTGAAGATTGCACTGGAAATCCAGGCCTAGTAAGAGTGATGCGCAGAGGTTGGGGAGAATGTACAGACGGAAACGGTCGAATTCCACACCCTGTACAGTGAGTTTAACCAGGCAGAAACCCCGGATCGGGGCAGAGTGGGACCCGGAGGCGAGAGAGACCTGCCGGTTGGCGGGATGGACCGCAAGGGAATAGCGCCTTACCGTGTCCGGGTGGACGCAGCTTTCGGTGCTCCCGGAGTCGATGAGGCAGGAGGTCATGTGGCCGTTGACCAGCACCGATGTGGAAGAGGGTGCCAGGTTGCGAGGACGCGACTGGACGAGCGTAATGGAGGCGAGTAGAGGGCGATCGGCGGTCGAGTCAGATGAGTCCGGCGAAGAGCGGTAGCGACATGTGGCTCCGTCCCGGGGGAGGACAAAATGGCGGCATCTGGAGTACCTGTGGGTAAAATGGCAGCGCCCATGGAGCGCACGTTGTGGGGTCGGGACAAAATGGTGGCGCCCATGGAACGCACATGGCTGTGGGGGATGAAGATGGCGGCGCCCATGGAGCGCACGTGGCGGGGGCGGCAAAAGATGGCGGCGCCCACTGGTCGCACGTTGGGTCGAGGGAAGCGGATGACGGGGCCCATTGAGCAAGCGGCTGAGGCGAGGGGACCGGGGGCGCGATAGCGGCAACCGTCCGGGACTGACACACCGCTGCAAAATGGCCTTTCTTGCCACAAGCTTTGCAGGTTGCGGTGCGAGCCAGGCAGCGCTGGCGGGGGTATAGATATAGATATAGAGAAATACAGCACAGAACAGGCCCTTCGGCCCACGATGTTGCGCCGAACTTTTGTCCTAGGTTAATCATAGAATTTTGGACAATTTTTCATGGCCAATCCACCCAACCTGCACATCTTTGGACTGTGGGAGGAAACCGGAGCACCCGGAGGAAACCCACGCAGTCACGGGGAGGATGTGCAGACTCCACACAGACAGTGACCCAAGTCGAAATCGAACTTGGGACCCTGGAGCTGTGAAGCAATTGTGCTATCCACAATGCTACCGTGCTGCCCTTAAGAAGTTAACCTACACTCCCTTATTCTACCCTAATCCATGTACCTATCCAATAGCCGCTTGAAGGTCCATAAATTTTCCGACTCAACTACTTCCACAGGCAGTGCATTCCATGCCCCCACTACTCTCTGGGTAAAGAACCTACCTCTGACATCCCCTCTATATCTTCCACCATTTATCTTAAATTTATGTCCCCTTGTAATGGTGTGTTCCACCCGGGGAAAAAGTCTCTGACTGTCTACTCTATCTATTCCCCTGATCATCTTATAAACCTCTATCAAGTCGCCCCTCATCCTTCTCCGTTCTAATGAGAAAAGGCCTAGCACCCTCAACCTTTCCTCGTATGACCTACTCTCCATTCCAGGCAACATCCTGGTAAATCTCCTTTGCACCTTTTCCAAAGCTTCCACATCCTTCCTAAATGAGGTGACCAGAACTGCACACAGTACTCCAAATGTGGCCTGACCAAGGTTTTGTACAGCTGCATCATCACCTCACGGCTCTTAAATTCAATCCCTCTGCTAATGAACGCTAGCACACCATAGGCCTTCTTCACAGCTCTATCCACTTGAGTGGCAACTTTCAAAGAACTATGAACATAGACCCCAAGATCTCTCTGCTCCTCCACATTGCCAAGAACCCTACCATTAACCCTGTATTCCGCATTCAGATTTGTCCTTCCAAAATGGACAACCTCACACTTGTCAGGGTTAAACTCCATCTGCCACTTCTCAGCCCAGCTCTGCATTCTATCTATGTCTCTTTGAAGCCGACAACAGCCCTCCTCACTATCCACAACTCCACCAATCTTCGTATCATCTGCAAATTTACTGACCCACCCTTCAACTCCCTCATCCAAGTCGTTAATGAAAATCACAAACAGCAGAGGACCCAGAACTGATCCCTGCGGTACGCCACTGATAACTGGGCTCCAGGCTGAATATTTGCCATCCACCACAACTCTCTGTCTTCTATCGGTTAGCCAGTTTGTTATCCAACTGGCCAAATTTCCCACTATCCCATGCCTCCTTACTTTCTGCATAAGCCTACCATGGGGAACCTTATCAAATGCCTTACTAAAATCCATGTACACTACATCCACTGCTTTACCTTCATCCACATGCTTGGTCACCTCCTCAAAGAATTCAATAAGACTTGTAAGGCAAGACCTACCCCTCACAAATCCGTGCTGACTATCCCTAATCAAGCAATGCCTTTCCGATGCTCAGAAATCCTATCCCTCAGTACCCTTTCCATTACTTTGCCTACCACCGAAGTAAGACTAACTGGCCTGTAATTCCCAGGGTTATCCCTATTCCCTTTTTTGAACAGGGGCACGACATTCGCCACTCTCCAATCCTCTGGTACCACCCCTGTTGACAGCGAGGACGAAAAGATCATTGCCAACGGCTCTGCAATTTCATTTCTTGCTTCCCATAGAATCCTTGGATATATCCCGTCAGGCCCGGGGGACTTGTCTATCCTCAAGTTTTTCAAAACGCGCAACACATCTTCCTTCCTGACAAGTATCTCCTCAAGCTTATCAGTCTGCTTCACGCTGTCCTCTCCAACAATATGGCCCCTCTCGTTTGTAAATACTGAAGAAAAATACTTGTTCAAGACCTCTCCTATCTCTTCAGACTCAATACACAATCTCCCACTACTGTCCTTGATCGGACCTACCCTTGCTCTAGTCATTCTCATATTTCTCACATATGTGTAAAAGGCCTTGGGGATTTCCTTGATCCTACCCGCCAAAGATTTTTCATGCCCTCTCTTAGCTCTCCTAATCCCTTTCTTCAGTTCCCTCACGGCTATCTTGTATCCCTCCAGCGCCCTGTCTGAACCTTGTTTCCTCAGCCTTACATAAGTCTCCTTCTTCCTCTTAACAAGACATTCAACCTCTCTTTTCAACCATGGTTCCCTCACTCGACCATCTCTTCCTTGCCTGACAGGGACATACATATCAAAGACACGCAGTACCTGTTCCTTGAACAAGTTCCACATTTCACTTGTGTCCTTCCCTGACAGCCTATGTTCCCAACTTCTGCACTTCAATTCTTGTCTGACAGCATTGTATTTACCCTTCCCCCAATTATAAACCTTGCCCTGTTGCTCGCACCTATCCCTCTCCATTACTAAAGTGAAAGTCACAGAATTGTTGTCACTACCTCCAAAATGCTCCCCCACTAACAAATCTGTCACCTGCCCTGGTTCATTACCAAGTACTAAATCCAATATGGCCTCCCCTCTGGTCGGACAATCTACATACTGTGTTAGAAAAGCTTCCTGGACACACTGCACAAACACTACCCCATCCAAACTATTTGATCTAAAGAGTTTCCACTCAATGTTTGGGAAGTTGAAGTCGCCCATGACTACTACCCTGTGACTTCTGCACCTTTCCAAAATCTGTTTCCCAATCTGTTCCTCCACATCTCTGCTGCTATTGGGGGGCCTATAGAAAACTCCCAACAAGGTGACTGCTCCTTTCCTATTTCTAACTTCAACCCATATTACCTCAGTAGGCAGATCCCCCTCGAACTGCCTTTCTGCAGCTGTTATACTATCTCTAATTAACAATGCCACCCCCCCACCTCTTTTACCATCCTCCCTAATCTTGTTGAAACATCTATACCCAGGGACCTCCAACAACCATTTCTGCCCCTCTTCTATCCAAGTTTCCGTGATGGCCACCACATCGTAGTCCCAAGTACAGATCCATGCCTTAAGTTCACCCACCTTATTCCTGATGCTTCTTGCATTAAAGTATACACACTTCAACCCATCTCCTTGCCTGCAAGTACTCTCCTTTGTCATTGTTACCTTCCCCACTGCATCACTATGTGCTTTGGCGTCCTGACTATCGTCTACCTTAGTTGCTGGACTACAGATCCGGTTCCCATTCCCCTGCCAAATTAGTTTAAACCCTCCTGAAGAGTACTAGAAAACCTCCCTCCCAGGATATTGGTGCCCCTCTGGTTCAGATGCAACCCGTCCTGCTTGTACAGGTCCCACCTTCCCCAGAATGCGCTCCAATTATCCAAATACCTGAAGCCCTCCCTCCTACACCATTCCTGCAGCCACGTGTTCAACTGCACTCTCTCCCTATTCCTAGCCTCGCTATCACGTGGCACCGGCAACAAACCAGAGATGACAACTCTGTCTGTCCTGGCCTTTAACTTCCAGCCTAACTCCCTAAACTTGTTTATTACCTCCACACCCTTTTTCCTACCTACATCGTTGGTACCAATGTGCACCACGACTTCTGGCTGCTCACCCTCCCCCTTCAGGATCCTGAAGACACGATCAGAGACATCCCTGGCCCTGGCACCCGGGAGGCAACATACCTTCCGGGAGTCTCGCTCGCGACCACAGAATCTCCTATCTATTCCCCTAACCATTGAATCTGCTATTACTATTGCTTTTCTATGCTCCCCCCTTCCCTTCTGAGCCCCAGAGCCAGACTCAGTGCCAGAGACCTGGCCGCTGGGGCCTTCCCCCGGTAGGTCATCCCCCCCAACAGCATCCAAAACGGTATACTTGTTTTGAAGGGGAACGGCCACGAGGGATCCCTGCACTGTCTGCCTGTTAGTTTTCTTTCCCCTGACTGTAACCCAGCTACTCTTGTCCAGTACCTTTGGTGTGGCTACCTCCCTGTAACTCTTCTCTATAACCCCCTCTGCCTCCCGGATGATCCGAAGTTCATCCAGCTCCAGCTCCAGTACCTTAACACGGTCTCTGAGGAGCTGGAGTTGGGTGCACTTCCCGCAGGTATAGTCAGCGGGGACACCAGTGGTATCCCTCACCACCCACATCCTACAGGAGGAGCATGCAACTGCCCTAGCCTCCATCCCCTCTTACTTTACAGAATTAGCTGCCCCTTGGACCAACTGGACCTCCGCCCTCCGACTCTACTTCCAGTCAGCTGTACTCTAAACTCCTGGCTCCCTTCACGCTCTTTGATAAATATAGGAAATGAAATGTAAGGAGCACCGTACTCCCTCCTCACCTAACTCCCTCAGTCACCAAACTCTCACTGTAGCACTCAAATGCCACAAGCTCAGCACTTAGTGCAAACAAAGTCTGCACTGTAACTAGCTCCTATTTATACTGTGACTCTAGCTTCTGAAAACTGGCCTAATGCAATTAACTAATTAACAAGCTCCAGCTGCAAGTAAGTCCAAGTAGAACCTTGTTTAAAGCTGATTCAAAATTCACCCTCTTATAGACCAAACAGCAACTTTTAAGTTAATTAACTAAATAAAAGAAATACTAGACTTTAAATAAAAATGAACCCTTATACTCCCTCAGTCACCAAACTCGCACTGTAGCACTCAAATGCCACAAGCTCAGCACTCAGTGCAAAAACCTGAGGGTGCTTCTGCTGACCGCAGAAGTAACAGTGGGGACCCCCAGGGAGCGCGGTGCGGCGAGCAGCGCAGGCGTAGTGCGTGGGGGTGGCTGCTGGGGGGCCGTTTGCGGGGTCCACGAGGGGTAGGACGGGTGGGCCTGGGGGGCCATTTGCGGGGTCCACGAGGGGTAGGACGGGTGGGCCTGGGGGGCCATTTGCGGGGTCCACGAGGGGTAGGATGGGTGGGTCTGGGGGGCCGTTTGCGGGGTCCACGAGGGGTAGGACGGGTGGGCCGAGTGGCTAGCGGAGTAAGATCGCGCACTACGGGAGGCGGCCGTCATGGAAAGCGCCAGGGCCTTTGCGGCCGCGAGGTCGGGGGCGGCCCCTTCCAGCAGTCGTTGCCGGATGGGGTCCGATGCAATGCCTGTAACGAAGGCATCGCGCATGAGTAAATCCGAATGTTCCGTGGCTGAGGGGGCCCGGCAGTCGCAGTCTCGTACCAGAGGTATAAGGGCCCTCCAGTAGTCCTCAATCGACTCACCCGGCTGCTGGACTCGAGTAGAGAGTTGATGCCTCGCAAACAGGGTGTTCGCCGATGGTGCATAGTTCTCCTTGAGCAGTTCCATAGCTGTGGTGTAGTCAGTCGCATCGTGAATTAGCGGAAAGACACTGGAGCTAAGTCTGGAGAACAGGAGTTGCTTTTTCTGAGCCTCCGTCGGGGGAGGGTGTGCTGAAGAGATGTAGGCCTCGAAGACTGCGAGCCAGTGAACAAAGTCTTTCCTGGCGTGAGGCGAATGTGGATCCAGCTGCAGACGGTCAGGCTTGATTCTGATGTCCATGGTGAACGGAAAATCACACAACAATAAATTGTGGCGCTAACAATTATACTCAAAGCCAAGAGACTAGTACAATAGAGGCTTTATTGCTGTGCGATGCTATTCCTCCATCTGCAACTGTAGACTAGGGTCTGAGTGACTCACATGCATATTTATACACAAGCTCCCTGTGGGCGGAGCTAGCCGGCAGGGGCTTACCGGAGGAACCTCTCAAAGACAAAACAGTGACCATCAGACAATCGAAAGGAACTGGGAGCCCATCAGAGCCAATGGCCCCCGACAACATCCATTATACAAACAAATATCGACAACAGCTCAGGAGAAATTGATTTTTATCACACGCATAGCAATTTGGGAGAAAGAAAGATCACACTTGGATGGGGGTCACATCGCAGTTAATGGGTTTGTCTAGACTGAGGCGAAAGCCAGACAAAAAGAGATTAAAAGATGCTCAACATTGACCATCCAAACAGGGTTGGCGAGATTCTCCAGGCCTCCAAGTGTGTGTTTCTCAGCGGCGCGCCGTTCGCTGGCCGATTCGCTGGAATTCCGGTCGATGTGTCCGGAATATGCGTTGATATCTTACGTGAAGCTTTGTGATTAACAAGGCCAAGCCAGCTGTGTCTAATGTTGCATTTACGAAGGAGGACCAAGAACGGTCAACCTGATTCATGGCCTACAGCCCCAACCAGAACCATGGGCGGGATTCACCGACCCCCCCCCCGCCTGGTCGGAGAATCGCCCGGGGCCGGCGCCAATCCCGTCCCTGCCGTGTCCCGAATTCTCCGCCCCCTGAGATTCGGCGGGGGCGGGAATCGCGTTGCGCCGGTCGGCGGGCCCCCCGCGGCGATTCTCCGGCCCGCGATGGGCCGAAGTCCCATCTGACAGGCCTCTCCCGCCAGCGTGGATTAAACCACCTACCTGACTGGCGGGATTGGCGGCGTGATCTGGCCCCGGGGGCTGCCCTCACGGTGGCCTGGCCCGCGATCGGGGCCCACCGATCGGTGGTGTGGGCCTGTGCCGTGGGGGCCACTCATTTTCTTCCACCTTTGCCATGGTCTTCACCATGGCGGAGGTGGAAGAGACCCCCTCCCCTGCGCATGCGCCGGTATGATGTCAGCAGCCGCTGACGCTCCGGCGCATGCGCGGACTTACGCCGGCCAAGTCCTTTCAGCTCCGGCTGGCGTGGCACCAAAGGCCGTTCACACCAGCCGGCGGAGTGGGAACCACACCGGCACAGGCCTAGCCCCTCAATGTGAGGGCTTGGCCCCTAAAGGACGTCCATGCCAGCCAGCGGAGTGGGAACCACTCCGTCACAGGCCTCGCCCCTCAATGTGAGGGCTTGGCCCCTAAAGGACGTCCATGCCAGCCAGCGGAGTGGGACCCACTCCGGCGCGGGCCTAGCCCCTCAATGTGAGGGCTTGGCCCCTAAAGGTGCGGAAACTTCCGCACCTTTGGGGCGGCCCGACGCCGGAGTGGTTCACACCACTCCATCCCGCCGGGACCCCCCACCCCGCCGGGTAGGGGAGAATCCCGGCGTGTGGAGTTGTAGGTAGGTAGACCCAAGGGATATTGGGGCTGACGTTTCGGGATAGTTTAAGGGTCGCAATTAAACCCTGAGGGGGCTTGAGTTCAGGTTTGGGCAGAAACGTTTTTGCCTGTGATTTTTCGTGGAGGCTTTTTATTAAGTCATTGCTTCAAGTCCAAACACGAGTTTACAGCTCTTGCATTAGGAATTAAGAGTGTTTTTATCTGTTAATGAAAATGTTTGTGGTTGAGCTTAAAAGCCTGTGTGTGTGTGTGTGTGTGTCTAAGATTATCCTTTATAAAGTAACAATGAGAATAAATAGGGGCATGCACCTCTTACACATCAGCAGAACTAACAGTGATTACACAGTCCATACAAACATTACTTCAGCTCTCTATGACGTCCCGTGAGAGGCGCGATACAAATGTAAGCCTTTCCGTGGGTTTTTTCTGACCTGGTATTAAGATGGTCTTCATAGGCCGCACTTCAACACCTTGAATTGGGTACTCCAAGGGAGAATTCGCTTTGGCAATAAGCAAGGTGTCCGCAGAAGACCTGGTCCTGGAGGAGCATCAAAAAAAAAAGAGAGAAGTAATGAAAGAAAGTCTGACAGAGTGTTCCAGTAAGCAACTTCCTATTTGAATCTATACATAGGAATGTCTTTAGCAAGTGTGAGTATGCACAAGTGGCAAGACTGGTAATGTGTGCTGGCACAGGTTGTTGAATTAGAACATAAGAACATAAGAACATAAGAACTAGGAGCAGGAGTAGGCCATCTGGCCCCTCGAGCCTGCTCCGCCATTCAATTAGATCATGGCTGATCTTTTGTGGACTTAGCTCCACTTTCCGGCCCGAACACCATAACCCTTAATCCCTTTATTCTTCAAAAAACTATCTATCTTTACCTTAAATTGCCATGAGGGTACAGTTGTGCACAGCTGGCGCTAGTTTCTAAATCCACGCAGTACTGTTATTCAGCTATTTTTATAAAGTAAAGAAGATTGAATTTTCATAACGCTGTTGACTACCTTTTTGTGGTCAACTTACCATGAGCGAAATTCTCCGACTCCCCCCCCCCGCAGGGTCGGGGAATCGCCCGGGGACGGCGTAAATCCTGGCCCTGCCATGGCCGGAATTCTCCGCCACCCGGGAATTGGCGGGGGCGGGAATCACACCGCGCTGATCGGCGGGCACGCCGGCCCGCGATGGGCCGAAGACCCGCCGCTGAGAGGCCAATCCCGCCGACGTGGTTTCAACCTCTGATAGCGGCGGGATTGGCAACGCGAGCGGGCCCCCAGGGTCCTGAGGTGCCCCCAGGGTGGCCTGGCCCACGATCGGGGCCCACCGATCGGCGGGCGGGCCAGTACCGTGGGAGCACTCTTTTTCTTCCGCCACGGCCTCCACCATGGCGGAGGCGGAAGAGAACCCCCACCACCGCGCATGCGCCGGTGGTGATGTCAGCAGACGCTGACGCACCGGCGCATGCGCGAACCGGCGAAGGCCGTTGGCGCCGTTTTTGGCGCCAACCACTCTGGCGCAGGGCTAGCCCCCAAAGGTGCGGAGAATCCCGGCCCATGTCTCTTTGGCGACGAGGAGTGAACAGGACGAGAAAGATTCGAGGTACAGTGTGGCGACACAAAGTTTGTTTGCAGTGAGTAGCTAGTTTGCAATGCGAGCGGCGGTCAAGAGTTCTAACCTGCGGGTTTTGTGTGTTACCAGCGGACGACAAGTTAGCAGCCCCAGGACGATGTTCGGGACAATCAGTGTATTTGTGGAGGAGCTCGAGGATTGAACTTTGTGTGTGGAAAGGTCGGGACACATTTTCTTGGCGAATGGGATTGCAGACGAGGTTAAAAAGCGTTCACTTCTCCGAAGTGTGTGCGTGTGGCGCGAAGACTTACAGGCTAATGAGGAATTCAGCAACAGCACGGAAACCAGGGGACACTTCATTTGCAGATTTGGTTGCACTTGTTCAGAATCACCACAAGCCCTCAGCTCGCTATTGGTCACGTGTGGGATCCTTCAGACCCGCCGAGGCCTATGGTGTTTTGTACGGCTCAACCACCCCGCCGCTGGGGAATCCTGCCATGGGGGGGGTGGGGGTCACCTTTGCCAGGACCCGAAGATCCCACCCAAAGGCAGTAAAATGAAAGGATTACCACTCAGAAGAGACAAGTCGTGGTTGGCATCATTCTCAGGCCAGAATATTGTTCCATTCGTAAAATAGCCTCATAGAATAAAGGCAACCGTTTCCTATTTACTATAGGGAACATGTTGCTGTTCACAGAATCGCAGAATAATACAGTGCAGAAGAGGCCCTTTGGCCCATCGAATCTGCACCGACATGAAAAACACCTGACCTGCCTTCCTAACCCCACTTTCCAGCACTTGGCCCATAGCCTTGAATATTAAGACCTTGCCAAGTGTCCATCCAGATACTTTTTACAGGATGTGAGGCAACCCGCCTCTACCACCCTCCCAGGCTGTGCATTCCACACCATCATCACCCTCTGGGTAAAAAGGTTTTCCTCAAATCCCCTCGAAATCTCCCGCCCCTCACCTTGAACTGTGTCCCCTCGTAACTGACCCTTCAACTAAGGGGAACAGTTGCTCCCTATCCACCCTGTCCATGCCCCTCATAATCTTGTCCACCTCGATCAGGCCGCCCCTCAGTCTTCTCTGCTCCAGCGAAAGCAACCCAAGCCTATCCAACCTCTCTTCATAACTGAAATGTTCTGGGCGGCATGGTGGCGCAGTGGTTAGCACTGCTGCCTCACGGAGCCGAGGTCCCAGGTTCGATCCCGGCTCTGGGTCACTGTCCGTGTGGGGTTTACTAACAGGCAACAAACTCTTGAATCGCTTGGTTGCATAACAAACGTTTCGAGATGAGGAACCAATTAATGTTCTTATTTTGCAATCTTTTTGAAATAGGATGAATTGCACACATGTTAGACCAAGGCCAACATACTTATTGCTGATGATGGTTCGTGCACTTGACTGCTAAATAAGTCAGGCATTTTTCATGGCCTGTAATTTTCTTGTGATTTGTGGTCAGAGGCTATGGGTTGAAATTCCAACGCAGCGAGTCGTGAATTTGATCATTTTTCACTCAATGGCCTTCTGGGAAGGGAACCTGCTGACCTGGCCTGGCCTACATGTGACTCCAGTCCAATGCCAACACGATTGGCTCATGCTGCTTAATTGGAAAAAAAAATTGGTACTCTTAATTCATTAAAGAAAAACTTAGGGCGCGATTCTCCGCTCCCGGGAAAAATCGGGAGGGCTGTCGTGAACTCGGCCAAGTTTCACGACGGCTTCGGAGGCCACTCTTCGCCCCCTATTCTCCACTCCCGGCAGGGCTAGGAGCGGCGCTCTGTAACTCTCGGCCGCCGGGAGGCGCCAGGCCCCCTACAAGACCCAAACGGGCATCTCACGGAGTTTTCACGACGGCGGCAACCAGGTGTGGTTGCCGCCGTCGTGAAACGGCCGCGAACGGCAGGCCGCTCGGCCCATCCGGGTCGGAGAATCGCTGGTCGCCGTGAAAAACGGCGAGCAGCGATTCTTCCAAGCGGGGGGTGGGAGAATCGCGGGAGGCCCCAGGGGGTCGTGAAATTAGTCGGGGGGGGGGGGGCCCTCCCGCGATTCTCCAACACGGCGTGGGGAGCGGAGAATCGCACCCTTGAAATGTTCCATCCCAGGCAACATCCTGGTGAATCGCCTCTGCACCCGCTCCAGTACAATCACATCCTTCCTATAATGTGGTGACCAGAACTGCACCCAGTACTCCAGCTGTGACCTCACCAAAGTTCTACACAACTCCAACATGACCTCCCTGCTTTTATAATCTCTGCCTCGATTGATAAAGGCAAGTGTCCCATGTGCCTTTTTCCCCACCCTATTAACCTGCAATCAGAGATCTCTGGACAAACACGCCAAGGTCCCTTTGTTCCTCAGAACTTCCCAGTGTCAGGCCATTCATTGAATATTTCCTTCTCACATTACTCCTTCCAAAGTGTATCACCTCACACGTTTCAGGGTTAAACTCCCATCAGCCACTTTTCTGTCAATTTGACCATCCCGTCTGTACCTTCCTGTCACCCAAGACACTCCGCCTAACTACCCGGCCAATCTTTGTCTCATCCGCAAACTTGCTGATCCTACCCCCCCATAGTCATCTTTGTCATTTATATAAATAAGGACCAATAGGAGACCCCGCACAGATCCTTGTGGTAACCACTTGACACTGGCTTCCTGTCACTAAAGCATTAGTTACTTGAAAAAAAGATCAAGCTGACTTTTAAAATGTACGTGTTGACCAGCCTAAACCTGTATTTCACGCATGACATTTTTGACTAATAACGGGGAAGATTTTGCGGTATAATTTTTGAAGCTGCATTTGAATGGATCAAATGGTACCTTTGTAGAAAATGCTGATATTCCTTTTCTCTCCGTTGGGTCACCTCATGGCGTTTTGCTGCATCAAAGACCAACTCCAACTGAGTGACAGAGCCTTGACCGACGAAGCTGCTCAATAAAGTCTCCTCACCTTCACAATTGCAGTCATTTCTTGTGAGTCGTCTGCGGAGGGGAAAAGATAAAAGGAAATGAACAATCACCTCAGAAATAATCGAGCTGTTTAGAAGGCTTCTCCCTTCACATGTGAATCACGGGGAGACTGATTACTCCAACCCCGTAGATCTCGTTCGGGTTATAACAGCGGATGACCTGCCCAGCTTACTGTCGCGCAATCTCCGCGCAGCTGCCATTTTGAGGGCTGGAGCTTCTTGCCCACAATCCTGTCAGGTGTAGAAATCTGTAGAATCTACAAAAACAGATCTTTTGGCCCAACCAGACTATGTCGCTGTTTACCCCTCTGCGAAAGTAAATCTCTTTTATTATTCATTTGCGGGATGTGGATGTGTCGCTAGCCAGGCCAGTGTTTATGGCCATTGTAGGCCTGAGGCCTGCGGTCACCAATTGTTTTGCAATTTTAGATTTGACTTTTAATATTTCTAAGTGTGGTCTCTGGCGGGAAACACTGCGCTATTCCCACCGGGTGGACCGGTGCGACCCAGATCGTAATCCATCTACACTTAAGAATTTTTTTGGGGGCGGGGGGGGGGTTTGTACCATCACCAAGAGACACTGGGCCTAAACACACCTGAAAACCCAGCTTCACAGAGATGGGGGCACGGATCTCAAATGATGGCAAAGACGTCCACCCTGACCACCATCGGCGGCATCAGCGCTTCAGGGACCACCCCCCCCCCCCCCCCCCCCGATCACCATCCTTGCCAACATCAATGCCCATCGAGTCTGCACCAGCCCTTGGAAAGAGCACCCTACTTAAGCCCACACCTCCCGTAACCCAGTAACCCCAACATCGACAATATCTGCCGCAGATTGGTGTGGGGCCTGGAGTCACATGTAGGCCAGACCGGGTAAGGTCGGCAGATTTCCTTCCCTGAAGGACATTAGTGAACCAGATGGGTTTTTATAACAATCGATAATTGTTTCACGCTCATCGTTAGAGTTTTAATTCCAGAGTTTTACTGAATTCAAATGTCACCATGACCCTGGGTGTCTGGGATTACTAGTCCAGTGATAATACCACTACGCCACCATCTACCATCATCCTCTTTCCCACAAGAGGAAATATTGGCCGGGATTCTCCGTTGCCGCACTACCGAAAATGGCGAATTTGAGTGCGCCGTTTGCTGATGACGGGATTCTATATTCCCGCCGCTTGTCAATGGGATTTCCCATTGAAGGCACCCCACTCCGCCGGGGAACCCATGGGCAGGGGTGCACTGCCGGCGGGAACAGGGAATTCTGCCACCAATGAGCTGCCAGAGAATTCCAACCATTATCTCTGGATCCTCTCCATCTATTATAGAATTTACAGTGCAGAAGGAGGCCATTCGGCCCATCGAGTCTGCACCGGCTCTTGGAAAGAGCACCCTACCTGAGGTCAACACCTCCACCCTATCCCCATAACCCAGTAACCCCACCCAACACTAAGGGCAATTTCGGAAACTATGGGCAATTTAGCATGGCCAATCCACCTAACCCGCACATCTTTGGACTGTGGGAGGAAACCGGAGCACCCGGTTTCCTCTACTACACAAGTAGTAGCATGGATAGAGGATTGGTTAATTAATAGAAAGCAAAGAGTTGGGATAAATGGGTGTTTCTCTGGTTGGCAATCAGTAGCTAGTGGTGTCCCTCAGGGATCCGTGTTGGGCCCACAATTGTTCACAATTTACATAGATGATTTGGAGTTGGGGACCAAGGGCAATGTGTCCAAGTTTGCAGATGACACTAAGATGAGTGGTAAAGCGAAAAGTGCAGAGGATACTGGAAGTCTGCAGAGGGATTTGGATAGGTTAAGTGAATGGGCTCGGGTCTGGCAGATGGAATACAATGTTGACAAATGTGAGGTTATCCATTTTGGTAGGAATAACAGCAAACGGGATTATTATTTGAATGATAAAATATTAAAGCATGCCGCTGTGCAGAGAGACTTGGGTGTGCTAGTGCATGAGTCACAGAAGGTTGGTTTACAGGTGCAACAGGTGATTAAGAAGGCAAATGGAATTTTGTCCTTCATTGCTAGAGGGATGGAGTTTAAGACTAGGGAGGTTATGTTGCAATTGTATAGGGTGTTAGTGAGGCCACACCTGGAGTATGGTGTTCAGTTTTGGTCTCCTTACTTGAGAAAGGACGTACTGGCACTGGAGGGTGTGCAGAGGAGATTCACTAGGTTAATCCCAGAGCTGAAGGGGTTGGATTATGAGGAGAGGTTGAGTAGACTGGGACTGTACTCGTTGGAATTTAGAAGGATGAGGGGTGATCTTATAGAAACATTTAAAATTATGAAGGGAATAGATAGGATAGATGCGGGCAGGTTGTTTCCACTGGTGGGTGAAAGCAGAACTAGGGGACATAGCCTCAAAATAAGGGGAAGTAGATTTAGGACTGAGTTTAGGAGGAACTTCTTCACCCAAAGGGTTGTGAATCTATGGAATTCCTTGCCCAGTGAAGCAGTTGAGGCTCCTTCATTACATGTTTTTAAGGTAAAGATAGATAGTTTTTTGAAGAATAAAGGGATTAAGGGTTATGGTGTTCGGGCCGGAAAGTGGAGCCGAGTCCACAAAAGATCAGCCATGATCTCATTGAATGGCGGAGCAGGCTCGAGGGGCCAGATGGCCTACTCCTGCTCCTTGTTCTTATGTTCTCCCGGAGGAAACCCACGCACACATGGGGAGGATGTGCAGACTCCGCACAGACAGTGACCCAAGCCGGGAATCGAACCTGGGACCCTGGAGCTGTGAAGCATTTGTGCTATCCACAATGCTACCGTGCTGCCCTCTCAGAATTTTAAACACCTCTGTGAGGTCACCCCTCAGTCTTCCTTCTTCCAGGGACTGGAGACTCGGCCTGTCCATCCTTTCCCGATATATAAGCCCTCACATTACTGGGATCATCCTTGTCAATGTTCCCTGCACCCTCTCTAGTGCCTCGATATCCGTTTAGAATATGGTGACCAGAACAGCACACAGTGCGGCAAGTGTGCTTTAACCAAGGTTCAAAGCCGGTTTTATTCAAAAAAAATATTGGCCGAAATTCTCCGCTCACTGTCATTCACTTTTCAAGCAGCACGGTAGCATGGTGGTTAGCATCAATGCTTCACAGCTCCAGGGTCCCAGGTTCGATTCCCGGCTGGGTCACTGTCTGTGTGGAGTCTGCACGTCCTCCCCGTGTGTGCGTGGGTTTCCTCCGGGTGCTCCGGTTTCCTCCCACAGTCCAAAGATGTGCGGGTTAGGTGGATTGGCCAGGCTAAATTGCCCGTAGTGTCCTAAAAAATAATGTTAATGGGGATTGTTGGGTTACTGGTATAGGGTGGCTACGTGGGCTTGAGTAGGGTGATCATTGCTCGGCACAACATTGAGGGCCGAAGGGCCTGTTCTGTGCTGTACTGTTCTAAAAAAAAAGCCAGGAGACGCAACAAATAACAGGAGAGTTTGTGCAAAATGGGTACAGACCGAACAAGAGTTATTGGCAGCATAAACGCAAGGAAAACATCATCGATCAAACTGGAGATGGATTAAAGTGAGCTAAACTGGAATCAATTCACTTCTGGCAAACTAAGGAAAGGATCAGCCAAGGCCTATGAATTTAAGATAAGGGATTCATGCTTTACAAAATGCATCGGATTTAGAGTGGAGAATGGAAGTGAAAAATTCCACGGGAATGCATTCCATAATCAGCCGGTGTCATCTTTGGATCATGGAATTCTTCCCGACAGAATTCCTTCACGGATTGAACAAAAGCCAAAACAGTCGTTGGATTATCGAATGGCTTGACGTGGAATTGTTGGATATAATTTTCGGGGTCGCCGGATGAAGCAGAATTTACTCCAATCGCCTTGTGTTGCCTTCGAACTTCATCTTGGCCTGCATCATTGCTGTGAGGCCTTGTGATAAAGATGATGTGGAGATGCCGGCGTTGGACTGGGGTGAGCACAGTAAGAAGTCTTACAACACCAGGTTAAAGTCCAACAGGTTTGTTTCAAACACGAGCTTTCGGAGCACGGCTCCTTCTTCAGGTGAATGGAAAGGCTTGTTCCGGACCCTGTTCCGAATGGAACAAGCCTTTCCATTCACCTGAAGAAGGAGCCGTGCTCCGAAAGCTCGTGTTTGAAACAAACCTGTTGGACTTTAACCTGGTGTTGTAAGACTTCTTATTGTGATAAAGAAATTGTCACTCCCTCATGGAGTCAAGTCCCACCTCGCCATGCTGTCCCCAAGACCGACTGACAGTCTTTAAGGTTGTGGAAGTGAATGATTAAGGGTTTATGATGAAAGCCATCCCTTGGCCTCAAAGATAGGATACGGTGCGCCCTTCTTCATTGAAACTCCCAGCCGTCACATCCAGCTCGTGAAAAATGTGGCAGCCAGTCTTCAAAAGAACTTACTCGCCGCAACTCCCGGCCGAGCGATCATTCGGAGATTTTTTTTTTCTCTGACCTCTCTTCTCAAGTCCTCCAGGATCTCCGCCATGCCCCTCAGCCGGTTTTCCAAGGATTGAATTGTCGCTCCCCCGAGGAAGCAGCATGTTCAACATTCAGTCTCGTCAAACCTCTTCATGGTGCTTTTCAGCTCTGCTCCATGAGGACACAAATTCTGGGTCGACACACTAGGCCCTTGGGTCAATCACTAGGATAACGTCGGCGGCCATCGTTTTCACCACGTCCGAGAAAACTCCGGAGTACGCGGAGTCCAGAGATCTCCCGAGGAGCAGGCTGCAATGTCGAAATGGTGGCTCCACCCTCGCTGAATCTAGCTGCCTCCTTTTATCAATGGATTTCTTAACGTTTTAAATTGTCCAGGGACATACAGCAAACATTAATTCAAGGATTAGGTCGATAAACGTCAGGTAATCAGATTAAATAACGGATTATAAACGAGTGATGCTAGGGCCACAGAAAAGCAGTTTTGTATCATGTGACCCTCAAAACAGGTTCAACATAACTTCCCTCCATTACAATTCAATTCGTCTAGAAATAAATCCAAGCGTTTGTTTTTTTTTTAATGGCCTTGATTTATTGGTGTTGAACTCCATTTGCCAATTATTTGCCCATTCTGCACATTAGTCTTCCACTAATTTATTTTAGTCCCACACAGTATTGACCATGTCCTCTAACCCCGCCCCAATTTGGATATTGTGGCTTTGATTCCGCAGTCCAAATGGTGAGTGAAAATCGGGAATATCAGTGATCCACGCACTGATCCCTGTTGATCATCACCTCCCGCCTTCAGTCTCGCTGAGTAACGAACCTTTATTTCCAACCTCTGCTTTCGGTCTTGACGCCAGTTACCAATCTATCCCATCACTTCTCCCTGGTTCCGTACCTCCGACTACGAAAGGCCAACTGAGAATCCAGATAAATTACATCCACTACGTGACCAATGTCTACTCTCCCTGCTGCCTTTGTATATAATTGGTGACGCACGATTTTCCCTTTTGAAATCCAGGCTGACTAGTCATTATTTTATCTTTTCTTCTTCGATGTTCTTCGAGGGCGGGATTCTCCTGTGCCCCCAGCCGTTTGTTTCTCTATTCGCTGGCGGCAGGATTCCCTATTCCCGCCACTTGTCAATGGGATTTCCCATTGACGACAACCCACGCTGCCGGGAAACGCGCGGGTACGGGCGCACTGCCGGCAAGAACAGCGAATCCGGTCCCAGTCTCGCCTTCGTTAAGCATCCATTATTATTCCTCCCGCTGACGTGAAGTTGACTGGTCTACAGTTCACAGGACAAATGGGTCCGAATTCTCCGAACGTTGCGATTCAATTTTCCCGCCGGCAGCGCTCCCCCTCCGCAGGTTTCCCGGCGGCGTGGGGTGGTTACAACGAGAAAGCAGCGGGAAGATAGAATCCTGCCATTAGTGAATGACGAGCCAAGGAACACGCGACTGGGGGCTCAGAGAACCCCGCCTCATTTTGTCCACTTTCTTAAATAGATTAAACGGTATAGGTTATCTGACACGACTAAATTATTAAATACAAAGAGCAAAGCTTCTGCAATCTCTTCCCTCAACTATTTTATATGGACGGAACCTGGGATTTATCCTCGAGTTTATTCTTCCATTTTAAATGTATTTATCTCATTACTCATCTTAACCATCTCATTTTCCAGCTGTTCTATCTCCCTGCTAAATCCCAAACCAAAATAATTATTGAATATTTCTGAAACCTCTCTCGATACCTGTGCTATTCTCCTGTCTATCCCGTAATGGTTCGCTTCTCATCATACACAACCCTCTTTTATTGATTTGCCTGTAAAATGTTTTAGTATTTTGTTTTATGCTCGTCAATAATTTAATTTCAGAGCTTCTCGTTGCCTGACTGACTTTGCTCCAAATCTCTTGCCGTCCTCTTGCTGTCTATGTCCTCTTTCCTAACCCTTAACTGTTTCTTTATGGTGTGGCCATCTAAAATGGCTGCCCGCAAAGGATGATGGGAATTGTGGTCAGCTTGGGACACGGACAAGATACAGCTTGGGTGAAATTCTCCGACCCCCAGCAGGGTCGGAGAATCGCCTGGGGCCGCCGAAAATCCCGCCCCCGCCGTGGCAGAGATTCTCCGCCACCCGGGCATTGGCAGGGGCGGGAATCACGCCACTCCGATCGGCGAGGCCCCTGCGGCGATTCTCCCGCCGCTGGGAGGCCTCTCCCGCCGCCGAGGTTTGAACCACCTCTGGTGGCGGCGGGATCGGCGCCGCGACCGGGGTCCTGGGGGGGGCGCGGGGCGATCGGACCCCGGGGGGTGCCCCCACGGTGGCCAGGCCCGAGATCGGGGCCCCCCCTCAGAGTCCGGGCCAGTGCCTTGAGGGCACTCTTTCTCCTCCGCCGCCGCCACGGCCTCCGCCATGGCGGAAGTGGAAGAGAAACCCACATCGCGCAGCTGGCCGCTGATGTCACCGCCGGCGCATGCGCCGAACGGCGAAAGCCTTTCGGCCAGCCCCGCTGCCGGGCGGCGGGCCTGAAAGGCCGCTGGCGCCTGTTTTTTGAGCCAGTCTTCTGGTGCCAACCGCTCCGGCGCGGGGCTGGTCCCCAAAGGTGCGGAGAATTCCCCACCTTTGGGGAGGCCCGACCCCGGAATGGTTGGCGCCACTCCCCTACGCCGGGACCCCCCGTCACGCCGGGTAGGGGAGAATCCCGCCCCTTGTGTGTGTTGGCAAACAGCAACCCAGACCTAGACAGAAACTCCCACCTGCTAAAGGTCACACAGATCTCCCCAGGACCATGGGATTCAGATTGAAACATAACATTAGTAGCAGGCTCAGGGGCGCCTATTCACCTTATTTGGGAGTGCCTACGTGCCTTGGACAATAACAACCAGGACCCGCCCAGCATTCTGCCTCTTTTGGGATCGGCCTCTGCCTCACCAGCTGCAGCACATCGACCAGCCAAGTTCAAGGACTCGCGATCTCCACCTGAAGGACGGGCCGCTGCCCAGACGTACCTGACAACTTCCAGCCGCCACACGTTGGGATTCAGACAAAGGCCTTATCTAACCTGCACAGAGCCGGTCACTTGGAAGTTAAGTAAAGGTCATTTAAACTGTTAGATATAGTGTGGTAGCGTGTAAGTTATTAAGCATGGAACCAATCTTATGTTTAATAATAAACTATAATTGCACTAATATACTGGCTGTGTGGACGTTTGTTTAATACACGGAACACACACACATCTTGTGGTTATTAATAAAGATAGAATGGGCAGAGATTTACGACCCTTGACACTGGTGGGATCTTTCCCTCCCACCAACGGCAGTTCCCCCGCGGCAGGTTCCCTGGCAGCGGGATGGGTGAGCTACACAAAACGCCCTGGATTATGGCGGGAGTGCGAGATCCCATCGGCGACCAACAGCAAGCTGCTCCACCGCCACAAAACACTGTTGAATGTTTTCCCATCATTGTTCTACGAGCCACGGTAATTGGCCATTTTATTTTCCCCAGCAGCTTTTGTCCAATCTATTTATTTGGCTTCCATCCTACTGATGTCCGACTCGTATCATCATTTTGAAGCGTATTATATTATGCTCACTATTGCCTAAATATTCCCCTGTTCTTACTTCTCTTACCTGCTTCACTTCATTCTCCAATACTAGATACCTTAGAATATCTTCCTCTGCTGGGATTTTGATATATTCGTTTAGAAAATGTATTTACCCTCAGGAGACCCATGGGGATGGCCCGATTGATCGCCCTGTGCGACTTGTGGAATACAAGCTTCCCCCACTAAGGGGCGGAGGCCCATCGGCTTTGGTTCATAGAATCACCTCTTAAAAGCCGGCCTGGATTGGGATTGGCATAATTGGTAGTCCCGGTTGGGACCTGGGGGCTGAATGCCGCATGAGGCCTTTTCTTTTGGCTGAAATTAAACCGCCATTTTGATTTACCTTCTCACGTCTCCTGAGCTTTTATAGAAAGGAATTTGATTCCTTTATCCCCTTTACCTATCTCTTCTAGCCAATGAATATCAGGATAGGCAAAATCCCCGATCATTATTACTCCCCCCCCCCCCCCCCCCCCCGCCGCCCCACCGGCACTATCACATCCAAGGCCTGAACCTGGTTTATTTTCGGGCTCCTCCCCCCCCCCCCGCCCCCCCCCGCCCCAGAAATCCTCCCGAAAATACTAAAATTTGAGGCTGGGTGGGAACCTTGAGGGCCTCAATTGGAAGAAGGATGGGGCAGGCCAGCTTAGGCCCCGCGTGTCCCAGTGTCCCACTGCAGGAGCGTCTCGGAGAAATTTTACACTCATCCCCGATCTACAAACCTTTTTTGTTAAAAAATATTTTTATTCAGGTTTTTGATATATAATTTTAACCACACAACATAGCAAAGAACCCCCCCCCCCCCCCCTCCGCCAGTAACCTCAACCAAACACCCCACTTTTCAGCCCCCCTCAACAGCTGACAGTAACCAGCTCCTTGAAATGTAGCACAATTAAATCCATGTCTTGTGGAACTCCACCCCCCCCCCCCCCCCCCCCCAAAGAACATTTTGCAACCTATAAACCTAGCGGCAGGGAAGGGTAAACTTCTTTCCCATGTTTTTCGTTTGATTCCCTAATTTATCTGCACATTTCTTCCTCCACTCACCTTCTACTATTGTTTGCTCTGTAGACGGCAGCTAGGAGTGTGATTGATCCTTTGTTAACTTTTATTTCTATCTCTGTTGAGTCTATTCTTTTCTTGTTGTTGTTGGCTACTGTGGAAGTATGACGAGGGGTATTACGATACCTGGGAGTGTGAGCTGCCATTTGTGCAGAGGACTCGCTGCCCATTGGCCCAGGTATTGTGTGACTCTTATCCCTATTGGCTAAGAGGAAGGTAGCTCCGGGGGTATAAGAACCCGTGTTCCCCGGCAGCCAGCCATTTCCCTGTATATCTGCTGCCAGGCTCACTTCTTGCTAATTAAAGCCTTTCGTTTCGGACTTCACCTACGTTTCGTGTCTATTGATTGTGCATCAGCTACGTCCATGTTTACGGCTCCCATCCTGAATGAGTACAGATAACACACCTCCCCCTTTAGCCTCTCTATCCTTTTCGAAATATATTATACTCTGCATTGTTTAATCCCCAGTCCCGATTTTTCTGTCGTGGCTCAGTAATCACGATTTAAGGGCCGGAATTCTTCAGCCGTTCAGTGGCGGGGAATTCTCTGGCCCCTTGCCCGCAGGATTCCCGGCGGCAATCCCCATTGGCAGCGGCAGGAACGGAGAATCCTACCACCAGCAAACTGCGCGCCGCCTCCCACTGCCGAGAGACAGGAAAGGATTTCAGAATCAGGGCAGGATGTCCCACCCAACGTGTCTGGTTCCTTCTGGGGCAAAATCGCCTCCGTCTCCCCCTGCTTTATTGTGTACATTGCTGTACAAACAATTCAACTCATTTTTAATCGGATTTTCTCTCACTTTAGGTTTAACCATCTTTTTAGACTCCTGTTCCCTTGTCACCAGTACCAGGACTAGCATCTGACTATTCGGAGTGTTCAGTCAGCCGATTGAGCGATTCAATTACTCGATCGCTGAACGACCCTCAAGTGTTCCTTTTCCAAGAGAAAATTGATCCAGCCGGTCAACTCGTTCCTGATATATAAACCGCCACATTTCTGGGATCACCCTTGTCAAGCTCTCTTCAGTGCCTCGGTCCCAGGTTGGGTCAGTGTCTGTGTGGAGTCTGCACGTTCTCCCCGTGTCTGTGCGGGTTTCCTCCAGATGGGATGTGGGCGTCGCTGGCTGGGTCCGTAGCTTTGAAAATAAATTTAGAGTACCCAATTATTTTTTTCCAATTAAGGGCCAATCCACCTAGCCTGCACATCTTTGGGTTGTGGGGGTGAGACCCACACAGACATGCTGTGAGGTGAATTGGACATTCTGAATTCTCCCTCTGTGACCCGAACAGGCGCCGGAATGTGGCGACTAGGGGCTTTTCACAGTAACTTCATTGCAGTGTTAATGTCAGCCTACTTGTGACAATAAAGATTGTTATTATCTTTTTATAATATGGTGACAGGAACTGTACACAGTACTCCAAGTGTACTCCAACCGAGGTTCAAAACAGGTTCAACATGACTTCCCTACTTCACAATTCTATCCATCTGGATACGTTTTTGATTATTTTGGCCTTGATAACCTGTGGCACAACTTTTCATGATTGATGTATTTCTACTCAAAAGATTCCTTTGTTCCACAACCCCACCCAGACCCGCAGATTCCAGCAAAAAAGTGATCTCAATCTCCTGACAAGAATGTGTAAACGCATATTTATCTGTGTTGAACACCAATTGCCAATTATTTACCCATTCTGCAAATTTCTTCACGTCTTCCTATCATTTATTTCAGTTCGACTCACGGTTGAGTATTGCTCGGCTTACATTTAAGCTGACAGATTTCTTGCAAATCCCTCCCCAGATCTTCAATCTTTCTGAGATCGTCAGGTATGATAAATCTCGGACCACCCTTGAAATAGAACTGTTGATTTAAAATTATTCCAGAGCTTTGTTTTTAAATTCTTCCACGAGATGTGAGCATTTTGTTTTTAAATTTAGATTACCCAATTATTTTTTTCTAATTAAGGGGCAATTTAGCGTGGCCAATCCACCTACCCTGCACATCTTTTGGGTTGTGGGGGTGAAACCCACGCAGACACGGGGAGAATGTGCAAACTCCACACGGACAGTGACCCAGAGCCGGGATCGAACCTGGGACCTCGGCGCTGTAGGCAGCAGTGCTAACCATCGTGCCACCGTGCCACACAGGTCAGCATTCATTGCCCATCCTTAATTGCCCCTTGAGAAGGTGGGGGTGAGCTGCCTTCTTGAACTGCTGCAGTCCATGAGATAGGTACACCCACAGTGCTGTTAGGGAGGGAGTTCCAGGATGTTTCCCCCAGCGACAGTGAAGGAACGGCCGATATATTTCCAAGTCAGGATGGTGAGTGACTTGGAGGGGAACCTCCAGGTGGTGGGGTTCCCAGGTATCTGCTGCCCTTGTCCTTCTAGATGGTAGAGGTTACAGGTTTGGAAGGTGCTGTTAAGGGAGCCTTGGTGAGCTGGAGAAGGTGCACACGGCTGCCACTGTGTATTGGTGGTGGAGGAAGTGAATTTTGAATCATAGAATTTACAGAGCAGAAGGAGGCCATTCGGACCATCGAGTCTGCACCAGCCCTTGGAAAGAGCACCCTACTTAAGCCCACACCTCCACCCTATCCCCTTAACCCAGTAACCCCGCCTAACATTTTGGACACAAAGGGGCAATTTAGCATGGCCAATCCATGAGAAGGTTATTGCTGAGTAATAGCCACTTGATAGCACTGTTGAATGGCCCCTTCCATCACTTTGCTGATGATGGCGAGTAGGCTGATGGGCGATAATTGGCTGGGTTGGATTTGTCCTGTATCTTGTGTACAGGACACACCAGGGCAAATAGGGGCTGGTTTAGCACACTGGGCTAAATCGCTGGCTTTTAAAGCAGTCCCAGGCAGGCCAGCAGCCAGTTCAATTCCCGTACCAGCCTCCCCGGACAGGCGCCGGAATGTGGCGACTAGGGGCTTTTCACAGTAACTTCATTGAAGCCTACTCGTGACAATAAAGCGATTTTCATTTCATTTCATTTTCAATTTCCCACATTGCCAGGTAGATGCCAGTGTTGTAGCTGTACTGGAACAGCTTGGCTGGGGGTGCGGCAAGTTCTGGAGCCCAAGTCTTCAGTACTATTGCTGGGATATCCACTGCCTTCAGCCGTTTCTTGATATCATATTGCATTCTGCTTATACCTAAACCAAAATATTTTAAAGCCCCACATCCCTGACCCCCAATTTCAATTTGCACTCTTTTCTTATTCACAACACATTTCTCAAATTCTTCAGTCTCACGCCATTAGAAATTATCAACATGCATCATGAAGATGCCGGAGACTTTTCCTTTACACTGCCAGTGCAACATTGCAGGATGCGCTTTTGGTGAAACACAACCAATGTTCAGAAAGACAGATCCTATTGAAAAACACCCAGACCCTGGAAGAATCATGCTGGCCGTGGACGCGCCTGATTAGTTTCTGTAGTTAACAAATCTTCACCTTTTGCCTCTTTGGGCAGTTTCAGAAGCACAGCTCTCTGAAAAGTGCAGCAATGTGGCGTTTCATAGAATTTATAGTGCAGAAGGAGGCCATTCAGCCCTTCGAGTCTGCTCCGGCTCTTGGAAAGAGCACCCTACCCAAGGTCACCACCTCCACCCTATCCCCATAACCCAGTATCCCCACCCAACACTAAGGGCAATTTTGGACACTTAAGGGCAATTTATCATGGCCAATCCACCTAACCTGCACATCTTTGGACTGTGGGAGGAAACCGGAGCACCCGGAGGAAACCCACGCACACACGGGGAGAACGTGCAAACTCCGCACAGACAGTGACCCGAGCCGGGAATCGAACCCAGGACCCTGGCGCCGTGAAGCAATTGGGCTGACCACAATGCTACCGTGCTGCCCTGCTTTTGTGGCAATTAATCTCGACTCTCGTGGATATCTGGTCAGAAGAACCAAAAAGATTTTCAAGATTACTTTCGCAGCCCTCGTGCATCATCCAATCGCTCGCCAGGTTTTCTCCAAAATGTCAGAGCTGAGGAAAGCCTGACCGGAATTTTCTGCCGTTCACTGGTGGTGGGATTCTTTCTTTCTGTGTACCCCTGCCCGTGAGTGTCCCGGCGGCGGGGGTGGGGGGGGGGGGGGGGGGGGGGGGGGGGGGGGGTGATGGGGTGGGGGGGGGGGGGTGATGGGGTGGGGGGGGGGGGGGTACCCCACCTTCTTATTCTTATCACCAGATGCCAGTCACACTTGTGTGTCACGCTGGGGAGAAACATTAAGGTTTGTCAAGGGGCTAAGATAATTAGAAACAAGTGATTTCATGGTTCCCGTTACTGAGACAAGCGTCTCGATTTGATCACTGAATTTGAATTCCACCAGCTGCCATGTTGGGATTTGAACCTGTGTCACCAGCGTATTAATCTGCACCAGAATACGAGCCCAGTTCCTTTACCACTATCTGGGGTTGGGCCCAGGTCGAGTGGCCCTTTGGAAGGGTCATAGAAACATGGAATCCATACAGTGCAGAAGGAGGCCACTCGGCCCATCGAGTCTGCACCGCCCCTCTGAAAGAGTATTCGTCCCGAGCTCACTCCCCCCCCCACCCTGTCCCAATAGCCCTTCAACTTAACCTGCACATCTTTGGAGGAAAGCCACGCAGATGCGGGGAGAACGCGCACACTCCTCACAGACAGTGACCCGAGGCCGGAATTGAACCTGGGCCCCTGCCACTGTGAGCAGTGCTAACCACTGTGCCGCAGGTGCAGACTCTACAGGCTGAATGGCCTCCTTATGGATTCTATGCTGTGCCCTCAAACTGGGAAATCAGCTTTCCTTTGACGAAAAAAAAAAACAAAATGGTGGAAATGCCTGAATTTAGGCCTGATGATGTAGAAGTGAAATAAATCAATACTGAGAGAGTTAAAGACAAGTGGAGATATTCTGCTTCTACAATTACGATAATAGCATGGGGTGACTAAACTGCAGAGCACGAACACAACCACAGGTTATTTATTGCCGCTTGCCTCAATTTTCAGCAGAGTCAGAAGTGGGTGTAGCCAGGGGAGCATATTATTCAGTAAGGTAAACATTCAAGGTCCATATTAAACAGCAAGGGGCAACTTGGAAGTCTGACTCAGAAAGGCGGTTATTTATCATATAACCATAGAGTCCCAACAGTGCAAGAGGAGGCCATTCGGCCCATCGAGTCTGCACCGACCCAGATCCATTCCTTTGCCCTATCCTCGTAATGCCACCTAACCGTTGGATTTTCCGTGCCCTCCGCGGCGTGTTTTGCGGCGGCAGAGGCAGCCCGCCATTGGTCGATATCGGGGTCTTCTGATCCCGTCTTTTTTTTTAAATCTTTTTTTCCAATTAAGGGGCAATTTAGCGTGGCCAATCCACCTACTCTGCACATCTTTGGGTTGTGGGGGTGAAACCCACGCAAACACGGGGAGAATGGGCAAACTACACACGGACAGTGACCCAGAGCCGGGATTCGAACCTGGGACCTCAGCGCCGTGAGGCATCTGTGCTAACCACTGCGCCACCGTGCTGCCCGATCCCGTCTCTGTTAATTGGGCTTCCCATTCTATGCACCCGGCAGATCTCGCCGGCGGGAACGGTCGGGAAATTCGGGGCCTGGGACTGAGGTCGTAACCTCAAGAGAGATCCTTGACCTTCCAGGATCTGGCTCGGATTCTTTCCTCTCCAAAAGGTGAAGACTGAGGGGGGCCTTTCAAATTCTGAGGGGGGTTGATAGGGTAGACATGGAGAAGATTGCGGTCAACTCCAAAATCCAGTGGAGGACATGAGTAGAAGATCGTCACCAATAGACCAAAGGGTTAATTCGGAATAAAAAAGCTCCTTTATCCAGAATGTGGGACTCGCAACCACAGGGCCTGGCTGAGGTATCGAAAGGGAAATTAGTACACAAGGGGATAGAGGGAAAGGCTGAAGGAGGAGATGGACAGGAAGGGGCATGAACATCAGCCTATTTCTGGGTTGGCCTATTTGTGTAAATCCTTTGAAACGCACGGCCAGTGCCAGGAATTCCTTCAGAGTGTCCTCTCGTAACATTGCCAGAAGGTCAGTGGAGACCTGCAATGCAAGCTGGGAATGAGATCCAGGCATGACATGCGAGGTCGACCTCATGGTCCAAGTTTGCGGCAGCTGGCAAAACTGTGGAACCAAAAGAAGTGAGCACAGTTGCCCTCAGTCATCTTCTTTCATTCTTTTGTGACCTCGAGGTTCACTTCGCAGAGCCAATGGTAGTGGTAGTGTCGCTATTTTATGGTCCTCTGCAGTACCGCCTGACATAGCCACCTTTTTCTTTCGCAATCTTTAAACCTATTGCTCTGGCAATGTCCAAAATTCTATTTTCACTGATGTTTAAGTCCAGCTGTAGAAATGTGAGATCAGTTTGAAAGCTGTTGATATGTAAAGCCAATGCGATAATGTCTGCCACTATCTTCGCTTTCATGGAAGTTGGCATTACATTTTTTATGCGTCCAATGTTGTAAGTCAGGACTGTGAAATTTTTCATCAAACGTTTTTTTTTACGACTTCCGCAACATATTATGCCAATTAAGCTCTGCAGATATTCTTTGATGCGTGCTCATCGACACAGCATGGCTTCATTCATCTTGCACCTACTCAACGTGTACCAGTATATCTGTGGTATTTAAATAAGCTGACAGTGAGGAACTTCATAGCTGCAGTATTAATATCAGGTCTCAATGTCACATTGAAACTTAGAATGCCCATTCGTACAGGAATTGTCAGGAGTCGGCCATCTTGAGGGACCCTTTCCCTCAAAAAACCAACCCTTGACCCCCACCATTATTGCAAACTACCGTCCCATCTCCAACCCCCCTTTCCTCTCCAAAGTCCTTCAACATGTTGTCACTTCCCAAATCCATTCCCATCTTTCCCAGAACTCCATGCTTGAATAGCTCCAATCAGGCCCTGATGCTGAAACCGCCCTTATCAAAGTCACAAATGACATCCTTGTTGTGTTTGGCCCCTTGTACTTTCTGAAGTAACTCACCAAACACTTTGACTTGTCCAAACCAGGATCCTTTTATTGAGTCTCATGCGGTAAGATAGCACTGTATGACAGGGCACGTTATCATGGAGTCTGCTAACTACTCCTCTGGGCCTTGCACCGAGAACTGACCATTCACATGTACATCTTATTACCCATCGTCTGAAGATGGCCGGCTGTGTCTCCCTTTATAGCGGAGTCAGAGGTCACATGACCTTGGTCTGGACACCTACTGGTTGGAGGTTGCACATCATCCAACTATGATACAGCCCATCGACATATCACCACAATCCTGTGTGACTGGGACAAAGGGAAATTTTCCTCCTTGTCCGTCTCTCCCTGTCCGCAGCCTTCGACACGGGTTGACAGAGGGCGGCATGGGAGGGAGGGAGCGGGGAGGGTCCCCAAGAGAGAAGGACAGTGTGAGAGGGGTGTGTGTGTGTGTGAGAGTGTGTGTGTGTGAAAGAGAGAGAGAGAGTGTGTGTGGGTGAGAGAGGGGTGAGTGTGTGTGTGAGAGAGGGGGTGAGTGTGTGTGTGAGAGAGAGAGTGTGTGTGTGTGAGAGAGGGGTGAGTGTGTGTGTGAGAGAGGGGGTGAGTGTGTGTGAGAGAGGGGTGAGTGTGTGTGTGAGAGAGAGAGAGAGAGTGTGTGTGTGAGAGAGAGAGAGAGAGTGTGTGTGCGCGAGAGAGAGGGGTGAGTGTGTGTGTGTGTGTGTGTGTGAGAGAGAGGTAAGTGTGTGTGTGAGAGAGAGAGAGGGGTGAGTGTGTGTGTGAAAGAGAGAGAGAGAGTGTGTGTGTGAGAGAGAGGTAAGTGTGTGTGTGAGAGAGGGGTGAGTGTGTGTGTGAAAGAGAGAGAGAGAGTGTGTGTGGGTGAGAGAGGGGTGAGTGTGTGTGTGAGAGAGGGGTGAGTGTGTGTGTGAGAGAGAGAGTGTGTGTGTGTGAGAGAGGGGTGAGTGTGTGTGTGAGAGAGGGGGTGAGTGTGTGTGAGAGAGGGGTGAGTGTGTGTGTGAGAGAGGGGTGAGTGTGTGTGAGAGAGGGGTGAGTGTGTGTGTGAGAGAGGGGGTGAGTGTGTGTGTGAAAGAGAGAGAGAGAGTGTGTGTGCGCGAGAGAGAGGGGTGAGTGTGTGTGTGTGTGTGTGTGTGAGAGAGAGGTAAGTGTGTGTGTGAGAGAGGGGTGAGTGTGTGTGAGAGAGGGGTGAGTGTGTGTGAGAGAGGGGTGAGTGTGTGTGTGAGAGAGAGGGGTGAGTATGTGTGAGAGAGGGGTGAGTGTGTGTGAGAGAGAGGGGTGTGTGTGTGTGAGAGAGGGGTGAGTGTGTGTGAGAGAGGGGTGAGTGTGTGTGTGAGAGAGAGGGGTGAGTATGTGTGAGAGAGGGGTGAGTGTGTGTGAGAGAGAGGGGTGAGTGTGTGTGAGAGAGGGGTGAGTGTGTGTGTGAGAGAGGGGGTGAGTGTGTGTGAGAGAGGGGTGAGTGTGTGTGTGAGAGAGAGGGGTGAGTGTGTGAGAGAGAGGGGTGAGTATGTGTGAGAGAGGGGTGAGTGTGTGTGTGAGAGAGGGGTGAGTGTGTGTGTGAGAGAGGGGTGAGTGTGTGTGAGAGAGGTGTGAGAGAGGGGTGAGTGTGTGTGAGAGAGGGGTGAGCGTGTGTGTGAGAGAGGGGTGAGTGTGTGTGTGAGAGAGAGGGGTGAGTGTGTGTGAGAGAGGGGTGAGTGTGTGTGTGAGAGAGGGGTGAGTGTGTGTGAGAGAGGGGTGAGTGTGTGTGAGAGAGGGGTGAGTGTGTGTGTGAGAGAGGGGTGAGCGTGTGTGTGAGAGAGGGGTGAGTGTGTGTGTGAGAGAGGGGTGAGTGTGTGTGAGAGAGGGGTGAGTGTGTGTGAGAGAGAGGGGTGTGTGTGTGAGAGAGAGGGGTGAGTATGTGTGAGAGAGGGGTGAGTGTGTGTGTGAGATAGAGGGGTGAGTGTGTGTGAGAGAGGGGTGAGTGTGTGTGTGAGAGAGGGGGTGAGTGTGTGTGAGAGAGGGGTGAGTGTGTGTGTGAGAGAGGGGTGAGTGTGTGTGTGAGAGAGAGGGGTGAGTGTGTGTGAGAGAGGGGTGAGTGTGTGTGTGAGAGAGGGGGTGAGTGTGTGTGAGAGAGGGTGTGAGTGTGTGTGTGAGAGAGGGGGTAAGTGTGTGTGTGAATGAGGGGAGTGTGTGTGGGGCATTGGAACCGGTTCTGGGGAGGTGGGACCAGTACAAACCGGATGGTCTGCACCTGGGCAGGACTGGAACCGATGTCCTGGGGGGGGGGCGTTGTTTGCTAGTACTGTTGGGGAGGGTTTAAACTAATGTGGCAGGGGGATGGGAAGTCGGAGGGAAGTAAAACTGGGCCAGAAACAAAAAGCAGTAAGGGGGGAAAGTGTAAGGCAGAGAAGCCACAGTCAAAAATCAAAAAGGGCCACAATACAGGGTATAGTGACTGAGGAGAGTGTGAAAAGGGAGGTGGCCAATGCAGGATTGAGGGTATTGTAAATAAATGTGTGCAGTATACGGAACAAGGTAAATTAGCTTGTTGCGCACATTGAAATTGGCCGGTACGATGTAGGCATCACAGAGACGTGGCTGCAAGGGGATCAGGGCTGGGATCTAAATATCCAAGGATATATGTCCAATTGAAAGGACAGGCAGATGGGCAAAGGGGGCAGGGTTGCATTGATAGTAAGGAATGAAGTTAAATCGATAGCAAGGAGCGATATAGGATCAGAAGGCATAGAATCTCTGTGGGTAGCGTTGAGGAATCGCAAAGGTAAAAAGACCCTGATGGGAGTTATGTACAGGCCCCCTAGCAGTAGTCAGGATGTGGGGCAGAAAATAAACCAGGAGATAGAAAAGGCATGTAAAAAAAGTCAATATTACAATAATCATGGGGGACTTCAATATGCAGGTGGACTGGGAAAACCAGGTTAGTAGTGGATCCCAAGTAAAGGAATTTGTGGAATGTCTAAGAGATGGTTTTTTGGAGCAGCTTGTGGCAGAGCCGACTAGGGAGCAGGCAATTCTGGATTTGGTGATGTGTAATGAGGCAGACTTGATTAGGGAACTTAAGGTGAAGGAACCCTTAGGGAGCTGTGACCACAATATGATAGAATTTACCCTGCAGTTTGAGAGGGAGAAGCTGCAATCAGATGTAACGGTATTACAATTAAATAATGGTAACTACAAAGGCATGAGGGAGGAGCTGGCCAGAGTTGATTGGAGAAGGAGCCTAGCAGGGAAGACAGTGGAACAGCAATGGCAGGAGTTTTTGGGGATTATGAGGGAGGCACAGCAGAAATTCATCCCAAGGAGGAGGAAACATGCCAAGGGAAGGATAAGGCATCCATGGCTGATGAGGGAAGTCGACAGCATAAAGGCTAAAGAAAGAGCATAAAAGTGGCGAGGACTAGTGGGAAACCAGAGGATTGGGAAGCCTTTAAAAGTGAGCAGAGGACAACTAAAAAAGCAATAAGGGGGGAGAAGATGAAGTATGAGCGCAAGCTAGCGAGTAATATAAAGGAAGATAGGAAGAGAGTTTTTCAACATGTAAAAGGTAAGAGAGAGGCAAAAATAGACATTGGACCACTGGAAAATGTGGCTGGAGAAGTAATAATAAGAAACAAAGAAATGGCAGACAGTGAACATAGAACATACAGTGCAGAAGGAGGCCATTCGGTGCATCGAGTCTGCACCGACCCACATAAGCCCTCACTTCCACCCTATCCCCATAGCCCAATAACCCCTCCTAACCTTTTTGGACACTACGGGCAATTTATCATGGCCAATCCACCTAACCTGCATGCCTTTGGACAGTGGGAGAGGAAACCGGAGCACCCGGAGGAAACCCACGTAGACACGGGGAGAACGTGCAGACTCCACACAGACAGTGACCCAGCCGGGAATCGAACCTGGGACCCTGGCGCTGTGAAGCCACAGTGCTCGCCACTTGTGCTACCGTGCCGCCCACAGAGATGAACTGAATAGTTACTTTGCATCAGTCTTCACTGTGGAAGACACCAGTGGGATGCCAGAGCTCCAGGAGAATCAGGGGGCAGAGGTGAGTGAAGTGACCATTACTAAGGAGACGGTTCTGGGGAAACTGAAAGGTCTGAAGGTGGATAAGTCACCTGGACCGGATGGACTGCACCCCAGGGTTCTAAAAGAAATAGCTGAGGAGATTGTGGAGGTATTGGTGATGATCTTTCAGGAATCACTGGAGGCAGGAAGGGTCCCAGAGGACTGGAAAGTGGCTAATGTTTAAGAAGGGAGGGAGGCAGAAGACGGGAAATTATAGGCCGGTTAGCCTGACTTCGGTCATTGGTAAGATTTTAGAGTCTGTTATTAAAGATGAGATCGCGGAGTACTTGGAAGTGCATGGTAACATAGGACTGAGTCAGCACGGCTTTGTCAAAGGGAGGTCGCGTCTGACAAATCTGTTAGAGTTGTTTGAGGAGGTAACAAGGAAGCTAGACAAAGGAGAACCAGTGGACGTGATTTATTTCGATTTCAGAAGGCCATTGACAAGGTGCCGCACAGGAGACTGTTCAATAAGTTAAGAGCCCATGGTGTTCAGGGTAAGATCCTGGCATGGATAGAGGATTGGCTGACTGGCAGAAGGCAGAGAGTGGGGAGAAAGGGGTCTTTTTCAGGATGGCAGCCGGTGACTAGTGGTGTGCCTCAGGGGTCTGTGCTGGGACCACAACTTTTCACAATATACATTAATGATCTGGAAGCAGGTACTGAAGGCACTGTTGCTGAGTTTGCAGATGATACAAAGATCTGTAGAGGGACAGGTAGTATTGAGGAAGCAAGGGGGCTGCAGAAGGATTTGGACAGGCTAGGAGAGTGGGCAATGAAGTGGCAGATGAAATACAATGTGGAAAAGTGTGAGGTTATGCACTTTGGAAGGAGAAATGGAGGCATAGACTATTTTCTAAATGGGAAAATGCTTCGGAAAGCAGAAGCACAAAGGGACTTGGGAGTCCTTGTTCACGATTCTCTTAAGGTTAATGTGCAGGTACAATTGGTAGTTAAGAAGGCAAATGCAATGTTAGCATTCATGTCGAGAGGGCTAGAATACAAGATCAGGGATGTACTTCTGAGGCTGTATAAGGCTCTGGTCAGACCCCATTTGGAGTATTGTGAGCAGTTTTGGGCCCCGTATCTAAGGAAGGATGTGTTGGCCTTGGAAAGGGTCCAGAGGAGATTCACAAGAATGATCCCTGGAATTAAGAACTTATTGTATGAGGAATGGTTGAGGACTCTGGGTCTGTACTCGTTGGAGTTTAGAAGGATGAGGGGGGTCTTTTTGAAACTTACAGGATACTGCGAGGCCTGGATAGAGTGGACGTGGAGAGGATGTTTCCACTTGTAGGAAAAACTAGAACCAAAGGACACCATTTCAGACTAAAGGGACGATACTTTAAAACAGAGATGAAGAGGAATTTCTTCAGCCAGAGGGTGGTGAATCTGTGGAACTCTTTGCCGCAGAAGGCTGTGGAGGCCAAATCACTGAGTGTCTTTAAGACAGAGAACGATAGGTTGTTGATTAATAAGGGGATCAGGGGTTATGGGGAGAAGGCAGGAGAATGGGGATGAGAAAAATATCAGCCATGATTGAATGGCGGAGCAGACTCGATGGGCCGAGTGGCCTAATTCTGCTTCTATGTCTTATGATCTTAGGAATGGTGGAGCATGCTCTGGCGATTGAACCATCAGCAATCGCTCTCAGAGCAGTAAAAAGCTGGAGGTGGATCCGAAATGGGGCCGAGCGAATAAGGGGATGGATCAAGGAGCCAGAGGCCGAATGGGTGCGTGCGGAGGAGGCCTCCTGCAAGGGGACCTCCCTCCGGGCCCTCGCCACGGCAGCACTCCCATCCCCACCCAAAAAACACTCCAGCAACCCGGTGGTGACAGCCACCCTCCAATCCTGGAACCAACTGTGGCAGCAATTTGGCCTGACCAAAATGTCGGACAAGGCTCCCATCTGCAACAACCATAGGTTCAGACCAGCGCTGACTGACGCCACCTTTAAAAAGTGGGGTCAGGACAGAGGGACACTGACAGTCAGGGACCTATACACGGACGGCAGGATCGCAACACTGGACGAACTGACAGAGAAATTCCAGCTAGCTGGGGGGAACGAGCTAAGGTACCTGCAACTCAAAAACTTCCGACAAAAGGAGACAAGGACGTACCCACAACCGCCACGACAGACACTATCGGAAGAACATAGAACATAGAACGATACAGCGCAGTACAGGCCCTTCGGCCCTCGATGTTGCACCGACATGGAAAAAAAACTAAAGGCCATCTAACCTACACTATGCCCTTATCATCCATATGCTTATCCAATAAATTTTTAAATGCCCTCAATGTTGGCGAGTTCACTACTGTTGCAGGTAGGGCATTCCACGGCCTCACCACTCTTTGCGTAAAAAACCCACCTCTGACCTCTGTCCTATATCTATTACCCCTCAATTTAAGGCTATGTCCCCTCGTGCTAGCCACCTCCATCCGCGGGAGAAGGCTCTCGCTGTCCACCCTATCTAACCCTCTGATCGTTTTGTATGCCTCTATTAAGTCACCTCTTAACCTTCTTCTCTCTAACGAAAACAACCTCAAGTCCATCAGCCTTTCCTCATAAGATTTTCCCTCCATACCAGGCAACATCCTGGTAAATCTCCTCTGCACCCGTTCCAAAGCTTCCACATCCTTCCTATAATGAGGCGACCAGAACTGTACGCAATACTCTAAATGCGGCCGTACTAGAGTTTTGTACAACTGCAACATGACCTCATGGCTCCGGAACTCAATCCCTCTACCAATAAAGGCCAACACACCATAGGCCTTCTTCACAACCCTATCAACCTGGGTGGCAACTTTCAGGGATCTATGTACATGGACACCGAGATCCCTCTGCTCATCCACACTACCAAGAATTTTACCATTAGCCAAATATTCCGCATTCCTGTTATTCTTTCCAAAGTGAATCACCTCACACTTCTCCACATTAAACTCCATTTGCCACCTCTCAGCCCAGGTCTGCAGCTTATCTATGTCCCTCTGTAACCTGCAACATCCTTCCGCACTGTCTACAACTCCACCGACTTTAGTGTCGTCTGCAAATTTACTCACCCATCCTTCTGCGCCCTCCTCTAGGTCATTTATAAAAATGACAAACAGCAACGGCCCCAGAACAGATCCTTGTGGTACGCCACTCGTAACTGAACTCCATTCTGAACATTTCCCATCAACTACCACTCTCTGTCTTCTTTCAACTAGCCAATTTCTGATCCACATCTCTAAATCACCCTCAATCCCCAGCCTCCGTATTTTCTGCAATAGCCGACCGTGGGGAACCTTATCAAACGCTTTACTGAAATCCATATACACCACATCAACTGCTCTACCCTCGTCTACCTGTTCAGTCACCTTCTCAAAGAACTCGATAAGGTTTGTGAGTCATGACCTACCCTTCACAAAACCATGCTGACTATCCCTAATCATATTATTCCTATCTAGATGATTATAAATCGTATCTTTTATAATCCTCTCCAAGACCTTACCCACCACAGACGTTAGGCTCACCGGCCTATAGTTACCGGGGTTATCTCTACTCCCCTTCTTGAACAAAGGGACCACATTTGCTATCCTCCAGTCCTCTGGCACTATTAGAAGAGTTAGTTAGTTAGTTACTGGACGCAAACATCCTAGATAAAGGGAACTGTAGCGACATGTATGACTGACTGGTAGATAAGGACGACACCGTACTGGACGCAACAAGAAAGAAATGGGAGGACGACCTGGGGATTGAAATGGGGTGGGGACTCTGGAGCGAAGCACAGCATAGGGTCAACTCCCCAAGTTCTGAATCCTACTCCTAAACCTCTCTGCTTTCTCTATCTCTCTTTCCTCCTCTCTGGCTCACCTTAAAACTGACCTCTTTGACCAAGGTTTTGATCACCTGACCTGATATCTCCTGACGTGGTTTGGTGTCAAACCTTGCTTTATAATGTTTCCGGGTATCTCGGGACATTTTTCTTATGTTAAAGGCCGAATAAACTGAAAATGAAAAATGAAATGAAAATGAAAATGGCTTATTGTCACAAGTAGGCTTCAAATGAAGTTACTGTGAAAAGCCCCTAGTCGCCACATTCCGGCGCCTGTTCGGGGAGGCTGATACGGGAATTGAACCGTGCTGCTGGCCTGCCTTGGCCTGCTTTCAAAGCCAGCTATTTAGCCCTGTGCAAAACCATCAGGAGAATGACGGGCAACCTAAGGGTCGGGCGGTCTTGTGCTTTGGGATTTGCCCTCATGCCAGCCTGTCCTTGAGCATAAAAATCAAGCCAGGTACTCCAGTGGAGTGCTGAGACAGTGCCGCCCAGGTGGAGGCGCTGTCCTTCGCGTGCAGGAGTAAACATTTCGACAGAGAGCCAGGGGCAGGAGTCCTGTTGAATATTTAACCCTCAAACCAGGGTCAGTAAAACCGATGATCTGGCCAATGGCACGTTGCGGCTTGTGGGATCTCACTGTGCACGGGAATTTACTGTGCTCCAAGTATTTTTCTCTTGCACCTTAAAACCCCAGGGCATCGTAGAATGAGGAGAATTTGTTTTCTTTTTAAATTGACCGACTTGCCTGTTACATTTGTATTTTTGTCCTAGATACCTCGTTAGAAAAGAGAAGCTTACCGGACAACAGTGTTTTTCGTTTTGTGTGGTATGTGGGAGTATTGCCCGCCAGGCTTCCCTAATCCATATCCAAATAGGTCTCTTGGCATCCTCTCAGATTTGTAGTTAATATCCACAATATAGCCAGGCTGCATACGATAAAAGATGAACATTACCAGGAGCAGACATATCAAGCCCAGGCAGCAGGCCTTCTTCTTAACTATACGCATCCTGCAGAAATGTGAAGGGGAAAACGTGAAATGACCCCCAATTCCTCCCAGAGACATTTGTAAACCCTTCCAACCCCCTTTCTGCAGCATCTTTCATGCCGAACGGCACTTCACAAGAGGTGTGACCAGGACAAAATGGATTCCAAGCTGAAGGAGCTGTGGGGTTGATCAGCAATGTGAGTGTGGTGATATGATTGGCATAGCTGTCTGCCATTGGTGCAGAACACCGGCTTACCATTGGCCCTGGTCGGTCATATGCCTCCCGGCCGATTGGTTGAGACCAGTCATGTGACTGCTCTCCGATTGGTTGAGAGGCTGAGTTAACCACGCCTCCTTACCGAAGTATAAATAGTCGAAGCGCCCGGCGGTCGTCCATTTTATTGTAGACAACCGCAGGGCTAAGTTCTAGCTTATTAAAGCCTAACTTTTGTAAAGCAACTCGTCTCTCGTGCAATTGATGGCTCATCAGTGAGTTTCAAGGTCTATCGGCAAGGAGCTGGAAGCCTCGGAAAGACAGAAGGATGGAGGGAGGCCATTTCAGAGCACCGGGCCTGGTCAACAAAGGCTAAAGTGAAGGGGATTTGGTGCGGGACATGGTCATCAGAGTCTAGGGCGAGCTGACGTTTGCAGAGAGTGTTGGAGTAGTCCAGTCTGAAGGTGACAGAGGTGTTCGCCAGAGGTGGAGCAAAGATAAATGTTGCAGCAGCAGAGGTTTTTATGAAGGAGAGGATACCCGGGGTTGGAAACGCAAACTTGGCACTTAGTAAGACTCTGTTGGATTCACCCTGAGCCAATGACTGGGAAGGAGTGCGTGGTCATTGCCAAGGGTATGGAGTTTGTGGTCGGTGGGGGCGGAAATTGGCGGTTTTGGTTTTCCCAACATTAATATGGAGAAGTTTATGGCCTATCCAAAACTGGATATGGACCAAAGAGTCTGACAAGACAGAGGGATCAAGAGAGGTGGTGGAGAGGCAAGCATACACGTGGAAGCTGATCTCAAGTCTCCAGCCAACATTACCAAGGACTGGCATGAGAGGAAGGGTGTGGTGGTATGATTAGCATAGCTGCCTGCCATTGGTGCAGAATACCTGCTTACCATTGGCCCTGGTCGATCATGTGCCTCTCGACCGATTGGTTGAGGCCAGTCATGTGAAGGCTCCCCGATTGGTCGAGAGGCTGAGTTAACCCCGCCTCCAGGGCGGGGTATAAATATCCAGTACTCCCGGCGGTCGTCCATATACTGTAATCTAGCTGATTAAAGCCATACTTTTGTACAGCAACTCGTCTCGCGTTCAATTGATGGTACATCAAAGGGCAAGGGTGGAGCATTGGAGGGTGCAGAGTAACGTTGCGGGGACACGAAGAGAAGCCATTGTTTAGAGTTGCTCTGGCCAAGATTGGAAAGGGAAGCGGCAATAAAAATGAGGGCAGTTATATGATATTAGGAAATGTTCACTTCGGCAGGAAGAATAAAAAAGCAGAGTATTTCGTAAATGGAGAATTGCTGCAGAATTCTGAGGTCACAAAAAGTTAGTATGCAGCTGCAGCAAGTAATTAAGAAGGTTAATGGAATTCTATCTTTTATTACTTGAGAAATCGAACATGAATGTAAGGATGTGATGCTTCAATTATCCAGGACATTGGTGAGACCACATCTGGAATACTGTGAGCAGTTTTGGTCTCCGTATTTAAGGATGGGTGTAAATGGGTTGGAGGCGGCTCAGAGGAGGTTTTACTGGATTGATGACTGGAATGAGTGGGTTGTCTTCTGAGGAAAGGTTGGACAGACTGGGATTTTGTTCCCACTGGAGTTTAGAGGAGTGAGGGGGTGATTTGATTGAAGTATTTTAGATACTGAATGGTGTTGACAAGGAGGATGTGGAAAGGATGTTTCCTCTTGTGGGTGACTCCAGAACCAGGGGGCGCTGTTCTAAAATGAGGAGTCGCCCTTTCAGGGAAGAGGTGAGGGGAATGTTTTCTCCCAGAGGGCTGTGCGACTCTGGGCACAATTCACCGCAGGACGTTTTGAAAGTCTGGTTTTGGGTGTGTTTAACGGGGTGTTTCTAAATGGTTGGAGCCAACATTGACGCTGCTATTCGACGGCACTTTGCCTTTTCTTTGGGCCTCGGAGAGTTTCTCCCCGTCGAGGCCACAGGTTTCCCAGCACTGGGGAGCTGAATTCGGCAGCAGGATCGGCTCCTCACAGGCCGGGGCCCCATTTTGAAAGGTTGCCCCGAGTTCTACATCCCCCCATTTGAAGCCCCTCCCCAATCCGCTTTCAGGACCACCCCCTTCACCAACCCCCACCCCCCACCCCCAACCTGTCTGCGGCCCCTTCAAACCCCCCCCCCCCCCTCCTTTCAAGGGAATGGTTCACAATCTCCGAACCTTGGCAGTGCCAAGCTGACACCTATGCACCTTGGCACTGCCAGCCTCAAACCACCCCTGGCATCCTGGCAGTGCCAACAAAGCACCCTGGCAGTGACAAGTGTAGCCACTGTAGCCACCTAAAATGGACACTGGACTGACAAGATGGAGAATTGCTAAGACTGCAGGGAAAAGCAGTTTAGCCAAGACAGCAGTCTGCAAAGACTGATTAGCATTTTGCAAGCAGCAAAACTAGTTTCTGGCCAGGTGGAAGATCTCAAACCAAAGGTGATAATGGCAAAACGCTTTGCATATTAATGAGGCAATCCAGATCTGGGCACACACAATGGCAACATTCAGGTTTGAATAGATACTTTAAGTGGATGTCCAGACAGAGCGGCACCAGAAGTATCCACTATAGAAACCGCCCCCGCCATCAAGAAGAGACCCTCACATTGGGGGAATTCAAAAGATATCGATTAGAATTCGGTCCAATCGATACCTGAAGGTAAAGCCCGCCCCAAAAGAGGCACGGACATTGGGGTCCTATAAAAGATAGACCCCACACATGGTCCTATCTGTTGTTTTCGTGCTCCGGCTTTGACTTTGACCAAGAACTTCGACCTGTATCCTGACTCCAGCCGTTGAGCACCAGCCGCCGAACCGTAAGTGACAATACGACGCTCGCTACGCGAACCAGGCCCACTAGACCCCCAGCGACCAGCACACTCTCTGAAGGTTGCAGACCAAGATCGGAACGAAGGCCTCGCTCCCTGACCTTGCCTGTTCCTGTTTAGTTAAGTATTCTGATCGCTTAGTTTAGTTATAGCTTAGTCCCTTAGCGTGTGCATGCGTATTTATTATATTTGTATAATAAATATTGATCGTTTGGAACTTACTAATCGGTTTATCGTTTTATTACTTTGAACCTGACCTTGGAATATTTGTGAGGTGTTATACGGCACCTGGCGACTCCTGAGCTGAAAATACATACATAGAGCCTAGCAGTGTTAAGCACACGGCCTTTAAACGGAGGCGTGTTAATACACTCCAAAAAACGCGAATTACACTCAAGTAAAACGTGCAACACAAGTTGGCATTGCCAGGGTGCCCAGGTGCCAGCGGAAATGCCAGAGTACTACCTTGCCCTGCCCCCAACCATCCCTGCAAGACCCCCCCCCCCCCCCTGGCGAAGGTGCCATAATGCCTGGTCCACAACTGTGGAAACCAGTGCTAAACAGCACCTGGTTGATGCCTCACAGGCACGGCCGTTGACCCGGGCACCGGGCAAATACGGTGTCAGGATATTTAAATGAACCCTGTCGTAGTCTTTTTGTTGTTCACATGAACGTGGTAGACTGTCATAGCCGTTTTGCTGTGCACTTGGGCGTGGCAGACTTGCATTGTCTGCTGCTGGCTGCTCAGTTAAGGTTGCTAGACCTTCATGGTCTTGTTCATGCAAGGACTGCACTCTGGAGTCTTGCGTTGCTTCCAGCGTGGAGTCTGTCAACGAGCTCGCTGTGGAGGCTTGTATCGCTCTCAGCGTGGAGTCTGGCATCGTTCCCTGTGTGGAGTCGTGCAGTGGTCTCGCTGTGGAGTCGATCTGTGCGCACTCAATAGGGTCGTGCAGTGGTCTCTTGGCATCAGGCCGCTCTCTGTGGGCTTGTACCGCTCTCTGTCTCTGTGGGCCTGTACCGCTCTCTGTCTCTGTGGGTTTGTACCGCTCTCTGTCTCTGTGGGCCTGTACCGCTCTCTGTCTCTGTGGGTTTGTACCGCTCTCTGTCTCTGTGGGTTTGTACCGCTCTCTGTCTCTGTGGGTTTGTACCGCTCTCTGTCTCTGTGGCATCAGGCCGCTCTCTGTGGGTTTGTACCGCTCTCTGTCTCTGTGGGCCTGTACCGCTCTCTGTCTCTGTGGGTTTGTACCTCTCTCTGTCTCTGTGGGCTTGTACCTCTCTCTGTCTCTGTGGGTTTGTACCGCTCTCTGTCTCTGTGGGTTTGTACCTCTCACTGTCTCTGTGGGTTTGTACCTCTCTCTGTCTCTGTGGGATTGTACCTCTCTCTGTCTCTGTGGGTTTGTACCGCTCTCTGTCTCTGTGGGTTTGTACCGCTCTCTGTCTCTGTGGGTTTGTACCTCTCTCTGTCTCTGTGGGCCTGTACCGCTCTCTGTCTCTGTGGGCTTGTACCTCTCTCTGTCTCTGTGGGATTGTACCTCTCTCTGTCTCTGTGGGTTTGTACCTCTCTCTGTCTCTGTGGGCCTGTACCACTCTCTGTCTCTGTGGGCTTGTACCTCTCTCTGTCTCTGTGGGATTGTACCTCTCTCTGTCTCTGTGGGTTTGTACCTCTCTCTGTCTCTGTGGGCCTGTACCGCTCTCTGTCTCTGTGGGCTTGTACCTCTCTCTGTCTCTGTGGGATTGTACCGCTCTCTGTCTCTGTGGGTTTGTACCTCTCTCTGTCTCTGTGGGTTTGTACCTCTCTCTGTCTCTGTGGGCCTGTACCGCTCTCTGTCTCTGGGCGTCAGGCTGCTCTCTGTGGGCTTGTACCGCTCTCTGTCTCTGTGGGTTTGTACCTCTCTCTGTCTCTGTGGGATTGTACCTCTCTGTCTCTGTGGGATTGTACCGCTCTCTGTCTCTGTGGGTTTGTACCTCTCTCTGTCTCTGTGGGTTTGTACCTCTCTCTGTCTCTGTGGCATCAGGCCGCTCTCTGTCTCTGTGGGTTTGTACCTCTCTCTGTCTCTGTGGGTTTGTACCTCGCTCTGTCTCTGTGGGTTTGTACCTCTCTCTGTCTCTGTGGGTTTGTACCTCTCTCTGTCTCTGTGGGTTTGTACCTCTCTCTGTCTCTGTGGGTTTGTACCTCTCTCTGTCTCTGTGGGTTTGTACCTCTCTCTGTCTCTGTGGGTTTGTACCTCTCTCTGTCTCTGTGGGTTTGTACCTCTCTCTGTCTCTGTGGGTTTGTACCTCTCTCTGTCTCTGTGGGTTTGTACCTCTCTCTGTCTCTGTGGGTTTGTACCTCTCTCTGTCTCTGTGGGTTTGTACCTCTCTCTGTCTCTGTGGGATTGTACCTCTCTCTGTCTCTGTGGGTTTGTACCTCTCTCTGTCTCTGTGGGTTTGTACCTCTCTCTGTCTCTGTGGGTTTGTACCTCTCTCTGTCTCTGTGGGTTTGTACCTCTCTCTGTCTCTGTGGGATTGTACCGCTCTCTGTCTCTGTGGGCCTGTACCGCTCTCTGTCTCTGTGGGTTTGTACCGCTCTCTGTCTCTGTGGGCCTGTACCGCTCTCTGTCTCTGTGGGTTTGTACCGCTCTCTGTCTCTGTGGGTTTGTACCGCTCTCTGTCTCTGTGGGTTTGTACCGCTCTCTGTCTCTGTGGCATCAGGCCGCTCTCTGTGGGTTTGTACCGCTCTCTGTCTCTGTGGGCCTGTACCGCTCTCTGTCTCTGTGGGTTTGTACCTCTCTCTGTCTCTGTGGGCTTGTACCTCTCTCTGTCTCTGTGGGTTTGTACCGCTCTCTGTCTCTGTGGGTTTGTACCTCTCTCTGTCTCTGTGGGTTTGTACCTCTCTCTGTCTCTGTGGGATTGTACCTCTCTCTGTCTCTGTGGGTTTGTACCTCTCTCTGTCTCTGTGGGTTTGTACCGCTCTCTGTCTCTGTGGGTTTGTACCGCTCTCTGTCTCTGTGGGTTTGTACCTCTCTCTGTCTCTGTGGGTCTGTACCGCTCTCTGTCTCTGTGGGCTTGTACCTCTCTCTGTCTCTGTGGGATTGTACCTCTCTCTGTCTCTGTGGGTTTGTACCTCTCTCTGTCTCTGTGGGATTGTACCTCTCTCTGTCTCTGTGGGTTTGTACCTCTCTCTGTCTCTGTGGGCCTGTACCGCTCTCTGTCTCTGTGGGCTTGTACCTCTCTCTGTCTCTGTGGGATTGTACCGCTCTCTGTCTCTGTGGGTTTGTACCTCTCTCTGTCTCTGTGGGTTTGTACCTCTCTCTGTCTCTGTGGGCCTGTACCGCTCTCTGTCTCTGGGCGTCAGGCTGCTCTCTGTGGGCTTGTACCGCTCTCTGTCTCTGTGGGTTTGTACCTCTCTCTGTCTCTGTGGGATTGTACCTCTCTGTCTCTGTGGGATTGTACCTCTCTCTGTCTCTGTGGGTTTGTACCGCTCTCTGTCTCTGTGGGATTGTACCTCTCTCTGTCTCTGTGGGTTTGTACCTCTCTCTGTGGGTTTGTATCTCTCTCTGTCTCTGTGGGTTTGTACCTCTCTCTGTCTCTGTGGGTTTGTACCTCTCTCTGTCTCTGTGGGTTTGTACCGCTCTCTGTCTCTGTGGGATTGTACCTCTCTCTGTCTCTGTGGGTTTGTACCTCTCTCTGTCTCTGTGGGTTTGTACCTCTCTCTGTCTCTGTGGGTTTGTACCTCTCTCTGTCTCTGTGGGTTTGTACCTCTCTCTGTCTCTGTGGGTTTGTACCTCTCCCTGTCTCTGTGAGTTTGTACCTCTCTCTGTCTCTGTGGGATTGTACCTCTCTCTGTCTCTGTGGGTTTGTACCGCTCTCTGTCTCTGTGGGTTTGTACCTCTCTCTGTCTCTGTGGGTTTGTACCTCTCTCTGTCTCTGTGGGTTTGTACCGCTCTCTGTCTCTGTGGGTTTGTACTGCTCTCTGTCTCTGTGGGATTGTACTGCTCTCTGTCTCTGTGGGTTTGTATCTCTCTCTGTCTCTGTGGCATCAGGCCGCTCTCTGTGGGTTTGTACCTCTCTCTGTCTCTGTGGGTTTGTACCTCTCTCTGTCTCTGTGAGCTTGTACCTCTCTCTGTCTCTGTGGGTTTGTACCTCTCTCTGTCTCTGTGGGTTTGTACCTCTCTCTGTCTCTGTGAGCTGTACCTCTCTCTGTCTCTGTGGGTTTGTACCTCTCTCTGTCTCTGTGGGTTTGTACCTCTCTCTGTCTCTGTGGGCCTGTACCTCTCTCTGTCTCTGTGAGCTTGTACCTCTCTCTGTCTCTGTGGGTTTGTACCTCTCTCTGTCTCTGTGGGTTTGTACCTCTCTCTGTCTCTGTGGCGTCAGGCCGCTCTCTGTCTCTGTGGGTTTGTACCGCTCTCTGTCTCTGTGGGCCTGTACCGCTCTCTGTCTCTGTGGGTTTGTACCTCTCTCTGTCTCTGTGGGATTGTACCGCTCTCTCTCTCTGTGGGCTTGTACCGCTCTCTGTCTCTGTGGGTTTGTACCTCTCTCTGTCTCTGTGGGTTTGTACCTCTCTCTGTCTCTGTGGGTTTATACCTCTCTCTGTCTCTGTGGGATTGTACCTCTCTCTGTCTCTGTGGGTTTGTACCTCTCTCTGTCTCTGTGGGTTTGTACCTCTCTCTGTCTCTGTGGCGTCAGGCCGCTCTCTGTCTCTGTGGGTTTGTACCGCTCTCTGTCTCTGTGGGATTGTACCTCTCTCTGTCTCTGTGGGTTTGTACCTCTCTCTGTCTCTGTGGGCTTGTACCGCTCTCTGTCTCTGTGGGTTTGTACCTCTCTCTGTCTCTGTGGGTTTGTACCTCTCTCTGTCTCTGTGGGTTTGTACCGCTCTCTGTCTCTGTGGCGTCAGGCCGCTCTCTGTCTCTGTGGGATTGTACCTCTCTCTGAAGGCCTCGCTCCCTGACCTTGCCTGTTCCTGTTTAGTTAAGTATTCTGATCGCTTAGTTTAGTTATAGCTTAGTCCCTTAGCGTGTGCATGCGTATTTATTATATTTGTATAATAAATATTGATCGTTTGGAACTTACTAATCGGTGTATCGTTTTATTACTTTGAACCTGACCTTGGAATATTTGTGAGGTGTTATACGGCACCTGGCGACTCCTGAGCTGAAAATACATACACAGAGCCTAGCAGTGTCAAGCACACGGCCTTTAAACGGAGGCGTGTTAATACGCTCCAATAAACGCGAATTACACACCAGTAAAACGTGCAACATTTAGTGGCGACATCCTGACGGGACACGGTTATAAGTGGTACCCCCACTCCGTCGAGGACCCTGAAATTTGAATTAGAAATCTGGTAAAGAAAAAGGAAAGAAATCACAAATATTCAAGGTGTTCAAAGGACTAAACGTAATTCGGAAGTGTGTTTAGTGCATGCGTACTAACAGGGTTGTAAGGAAAACCTGAAAGCATTTTTGTTGCGACAAACTTTCGGTAGTTTTGTGAACGGAACATAGCGTAAGCCTTACCCGTTTTGTGAGACATAACCTCAACACCCCCTGTTCCAAATTAAAGTGAGTCAGAAAAATGGCCATGCAGGCAATGGAACGCCTCATGAACCCAGAACAGTTTGTGGTCGCAGCGACCAGCAGTAGCCGAGTAGGTCAGTGTCCCGTGTGGGAGCTGGAACTCCGCAAGTATCTGCAAGGAAAGGGATGGCCCCTTTGGAAAGAGTTTTGTTTGAATGAGGAGACAGGTCCCGGAAGTATAGGACATACTTGGTGGGAGAACCTCTCTCAAATTCACAAGAAAAATATGAATAAAGCACGTAAGCCGATGGCGATTGTGTCCTGTTTGGCACAATTGCGAGGCACAGAGGAGGTCATTCAGACGCTCCGGGCAGAATTAGAAGAAAGAAATAGAATGAGTAAAGTGGATGTCAGGGACATCGAGAAGGAAAATATGGATCTTAGAGGGAAGTTGGCAGAGAAAGGTAGAGAGGTAGATGATGCCAAGAGGGCACATCAGTCTTGTCTAGCCCATCTCAGCAGTTCCCAGACCCAGTACGAAAAGGCCTATCAGGACGTGCAACGTGCCGTCCTGATAAGAGAAGAATCAGAGAAGCAGGTAGAGGCTTTGCAGAGGCAATGCTCTGACCTTAAAGCAGCTTTGAGAGCACTCCATGCTGCCACCACAAAACAAAGACAGAGTACTGTAGATCATGCGAAATGCAGGAAGCAGATTGCAGAGCTGCAATCGCTGCTTTCAGTGCAAAATGGGTTTCATAGCACCTTTGGAACGCAGTTAGATGAGGAGAATGCCCCAGACTAGAAAGAGTTAAGTGAGACCGCGCAGCGTTATGTTCAGGGAACATGTGAGCCAGCATCGCAGCAGAAAAGACAAGCACCCCAACCCCCCACAGATCAGGTAGTTACCGTTCCAATGAATCCAGTCACCACCCAGAGGAAAGCGACCACAGAAGGCGCACCCGATATTACTTACACCACCCCCTTAACTGTAACCCAACTAAGGGACGCGTGTGAGAAGATCACTCCGTTTCTCCCCACCGCAGACCCCCACCAGTTTTTCGCAAAGGTAAAGCAACAGGCAACCATGTACGGCCTGGACGAGAGAGAGCAGGTTAAGCTCACGGTCCTGAGTTTAGACCCATCGGTAGTAGCAGCCCTCCCCGACCCACAGAACGTTGGCGGAGGCACCCTAGAGGAAATGCACACCTCCATTTTAGATGCCATAGGGTATAACCGAGGTGACCCCGTAGAAGGACTTAATAAGTGCCGACAGAAGAAAACCGAGCACCCCACAGCAATTCGCCGGAAGGCTGTGGATCCATTTTAACGCAGTA